>NW_026938717.1:0-8543 GCF_032062105.1 Saccostrea cuccullata
GGGTGGATGGTGGGGAATGATTCTAAACCCTTAACTAGTTTTGCTTGTTGAAATACAAGTATAACTGCACCATACTGCACTCTGCTGCAATTCTGTGCAATACATTGTACTGCCTAGCCAATCAAAATAAACTTAGTCAATTTGTTGTCATTGAATTAGAAATATCATTAAAAACTTTTTTTTATTTCATTTAGTGTATTGAAAAAAAGTAAAAAACAAACTGGATGAACTATTTTATTCACATAATGACTGTTCTCTTTCATATAACTCTCAATTTACAATCCAAAAACTTTCTGTCGAAGAGCTTTTTCGAGAAAGGTACGCATTGATAATTTTTTATCAAAGGACTAGTTAGAGTATGCGCAAAACAATCGGAAGAAATGATCAATCCTCTTTGACTGATAAATGTTTTATTTCTATTTGTGAGAGAATTAATCTATCTCATCTATTTAAAGATAATAAGATTGTAAGAATTTGACTTGAATGCAATGCATATACAGTGCAAACTTTAAATTTTTCTTAATTTGTGTTTTGAAATAAAAGTTGGAAGGGATTTTTTTGAATTCATGTTAAATTAAGTAAAATCTGAATGGATTTTATTTAAATCAATTTTCTTGATATACAAGATTGTTCTTTTTCATATGAATCTGAATTAACAATCCAGCAATTATGACAAAAGACATGTTGACAGAGTTAAGTATTGATCTTTTTTTCTTTTTGAAATCAAATGACCAGTTAGCATTTGCCAAAAATATACAGCACTGTTCTGCCAAAAAAAAAAAAAAAAAAAATGCTACATCTTGTAGTGCCTGGCAAGTTATCTAATCAACATAAACTAAGTTGGTTTTTTTTTTTTTTTTTTTTTTTTTTTTGTAAGTGAATTAAAAATATAATATTTTAAATTAGTGCTTTGAGAAAAAAATTTTCGTAAAGACTGGATGAAATATTTTAATTATTCATTTTTTGATAAATATACAGTATGACTGTTCTCTTTCATACAAATTCTCAACTTACAGTCTCCAGAATTTATGTCGGAGGACTCTTTTCGTAAAAGTTATGTACTGACAATTTCTTATCCAACGACTAATTTCGGTAAGTGAGAAACATTCTGAAGAAATGAACAATCCTCTTTGACTGGCGAGTCATAACTCTATTTGCAAGCATATTAATGCTTCTTATCGGAATCAGAATTTACCTACGCTTATATTCCTAGATTATAGAAAATGCATATAGTTCCTACTGTGTATTCTAACGCGTTGTGGTGTGACAACGTTCTGCGTGTGTTATAGAAATTTGAATGTCGTGGATTGCTAACGAATTTCATAAGGAAAAATACACGGAATATAAATATATGTGTGTAAAGACCCTCTGAGTATAACAAAGGCAAATCAACAGGTTGAAGGGGATCCGTATCACAACTCTCTTCCTCTGAATTTTCAGAGTTATTGTCACTGTCTAGTTTGTTTAGTATGCGAGAGCATCAATGGTTGATTTACTGCATGTTGTTTAACGTCCCTCTTGAGTTTTTTTCACTCATACATGTATGGAGACGCCACCGCTTACCGTTGGAGAGGTACAAATTTTGTCTTATACTCGGCATGCACTCAGCGTCATTGAACAGTGAGAAATCTTTTTCGTGCCAGCACCTACTGCGAGACGGGACCTCGTTGGGATTCGAACCCGCGACGTAAGGATCGACTACTTACTTCGCGACTCTCAAGCAGACGCTCTAACCACTGCGCCATGCGGGCGATGCAAGAGCATCAACGATAGTTGGAAACGTGGGATAATCTGCATAACGGGCAATTTGTATAGTAGTGAATACGTATGCAGTATATATCACGTAGTACCGGTATTGGAGATTTTTTTTTCTTTTTGGACAGCAAGACAAGAATGACTAAGTTCATCCAGTTTTAGCTGCAGATAGCATTATGGTTTTATATTTTAGCGTCAAACACTGAAATATATAAAACCATAACACTGCAGTTTCTAATCCAGTTTGAGACAGTCGAGACTACATTGAATCTATAAACAGTGTACATGTATATACTCGTAATGTCGTTTTGAGAAGGAAGGGGGTACAATTTAGAGTAACCTTTTTGGTAACTCACTGTTAACACAGGGATATAAATTATTTTTTTTTTCATTTGACTTAATATATCTTACATTTTTTATATGATATCAGGAACGTATATAGTTTTAAAGAAAAAGGGGGTGCATGTGTGAGCAAACACTTTCCTTACAAATCCTGTGGAGGAAAAGGGATTTAACATTTTTATATAAAATCAAATGTTATAGTAAAACAATGTTTGAAAAAGGGAAAGATGGCTTCTTTCAACTTTCATCTATGTGCCTGTGAAAAGTTATATAAACAGAACATTCTCATTATCCAAACCGTACTATATTTGTAAGGGGTACATAAAATAAAACGTTTTTTAAATACATTCTTGTATGGGACACAAATTACACTTTCAATGTCTTATTTGTACGATGATTTTTCTTTCTTTTGGCTGCTTCACATTTTAAATATATTTGATACTATTTTAACAGTCACGATTGAAAACTGCTAAAGGGGTAAGAATTTCATGTGCATCGATAATATTTATGCCCCCGTAAACGAAGTTTTGGGGGTATATAGTTTTTGTCGTGTCCGTCCCTCTGTCTGTCTCTCTGTTTGTCTGTTTGTCCGCAAAAACTTTAACCTTGCCCATAACTTTTGATTTACTGGAGCTATAACTTTTATATTTCATATGTGTATTCCTTGTGACAAGACCTTTCTTTGGGTACCACCAAATTTGACCTTTTGACCTTGACCTTGGAGATTGACCCACTTTTACATGAAAATTTTAAACTTTTACTTTGGCGATATATTTTGAACAGTAGATACCAGGACATTTATACTTTGCATATGTAATGTTTCTTGAAAGACCTTTCATTAGATACCAACAGCCTTGACCCTTTGACGTTGACCTTGTAGATTTCCGTACTTGTGAAAAACTTTAAGCTTGGCCTTTTTTTTGAACGGTAAGGGATATGGTTTTCATACTTCATATATGTAATCCTTGTGAGAAAACCCTTCATTGGATACCAAGAACTTTGACCCTCTGACCTTGACCTTTGAGATTGACCTACTTTAAAAAAGCAAACCTTTACCATCCTTTTTAAAGAGTTAGGGCTAGTGCTTTCATACTTTACATTTTTAATTCTTATGACAAGACCTTTCATTTGATAACAAAAATTTTTGACATTGACCTTGGAGTTTGACCTATTTTTTAAAAAATTGAACGTTGGCCATAACTTCTGAACGGTTGGGGTGGGCTTTCAACTTTACTTTAGTTTTATTTGGGAAGCCCTTTTTCATTTGATACTTATTACATTGACCTTTTGCCCTTTATTTTGGTTTTGGTACTTTTAAAAAAAAACTTTATTATTGGCTTACTCTCAAATTTCACAATTGTTTCCCAGTGGGAATACCCTACTTTAGGTACCAATTAATTAAATTTGCTTTTAAAGGGAAAACCATAATATTTGCTATGTTTCCATGGGGGGGAAGTGTTTCACAAACACATCTTGTGTCTGACGTCACGGCGTCAGACGGTCTGCTTTAACCAGGGTTTAAATTGTCTGCAGTCGTTTTTAAAATTTTTTAGATAGCAATGGGGGAAAATTTTTCAATCATGCATAATCTCCAAGGTTCCCCCCAGGAGGAAACGAGCTTTTATTTACATTACTGAATGATCTTGTCTTTAATATAATCCTTTTTCATTTTTTGGACATGCCCCCTTTAAGTTCTCTATAAATAATGCCTTATCATATAAATCTCACTGTTTTGTGCTGTGTATCAAAGATTAAGTCATTTTACATGTTATGTTTAAATAATTGATTGCTCATTTTAAAAAAAAAATTTTATGCCTTGGCATTGAACTACTATACCTAAACATCACCCTAATGTAGATTTTCCAAAGGGTTTGGAAAAGTTTTGGAATTCCATGGAATTCCAATCACTTCTATACCAAACTTGAAAAGTGTGTCTGGAAGTTTTTGGAATATTTTGTAATTTGAAAAAAAAATTGGACTTAGACTTTTTTTGGGTTTTGGGAAAAAAATAAAAAATTTCTTTGGAAAAAAAATGATAAGATGAGAAACTTAGCCATTTTCTGCGCTGGAAAACTGTGGAAAATTACTTTGATTTTTTTAACTGTCGAATAATAGTACAATAACTGGGCTCGAAGTCGGGCTAAATAACAATTAATTTAAACAACACGCCGAAATTCAAAAATATCGAATGCCATGTTGATGTTGCACAGAAGGAAAGTTGGAAAGAGGGTGTCTGGAACAGGGGAATCATGTTTAGCTTTGGATGGAAGAAGATGAAGACATTTGAAGACCTGGTAGGTACAATATTGTACAGTATTTTATGTGTTTTTGAATGAAGAACGCTTCTGCTACTGTTCATTAGTCTGGACACCACACATATTAAACTGCCCGACGGTGAAATCGTTAGTTCACTATTTCAATTTTGTAATAATTTAAGTCATGGATTTAAACTCAAATTTCCTCGTTTGGGATCAACTGATGTAAAGCATTAAGATAACATTTACAGAGTATGATGTACAATGTAATAAATTATATATTTTTAATGCATGTTATGATCATTTTCAGCTCTTATTTTAATTATTTTATAGTTGCTGCATAGTGCCTGAGATGATCACCACAGCGATGGCTTTTTATAACTTGGGGATGTAGATGCTTAGCCAATCAGTCATTTTGGCTTGTGACTATGGTGAGAACTACTCAAATTATATTCAAACCAAGTAAACATGGTAAACAAACTTGGATTTTATTAATCCATGCCTATTAGCATAAGATTTAAAAAATTATTGCAAGTTTGCCATTTTAAACAAAATTTAAAGGTTTATATTCTTAACCCCTTTTTAAATTCCTTATTCTAATAATTTAAAACAATGAATTCTGACAGGTAATCTAAACGTGCTAACTGCACAGGCATGCATAATTATTTTAGATCAAACATGCTGCAATCATCTACTATGAAGTAACCATCCATTCTACAGGAATCCTTATGCTCACAAAGACAAGAGTTTGTACAAAAAAAAAACCCAAAAGGTCAGATTTCTTAATTATTTTCAAATCAATAAAATCACATCTTTTTCAGTATCAGTCAGGCCTCAGGCATTGAGCTTGAGCTCTAACCTTTTCTTTTTTCACCTGAATCATTTTAAGGCCTAAGTGAGTTTTTTTTATCAGTGTCTGATGTTGTCTGTCATCTTTAAACTTTTCACATTTTTTTTATTTATCAGAATTAATCCTAATTTGAACAAAAAAATGCAAGATGTGAATTCATATTCTACGGTAAACTAATTTTCCCCGGGGAAAAAACCAGTTGTTTTGTGTAGTTTTAGTTTATTATTTGTCATATATTTATATGGATATCAATAATGATGCATCTTAATGGTCATCTTTTCTTTCAGAAATTGTGCAAGGAAAGTTTGAAGTGTCTGTGGGAATGATCATCATCCAACTTTCTGAGCCTTCGTACTGAAAATGAATGCGTTTGTGACACCAATTATCTGTCAACCCTATAACATAACCATTTACTAATTTCATGGGATATCAGTGA
Organism: Saccostrea cuccullata; assembly: GCF_032062105.1. Classification (NCBI taxonomy): domain Eukaryota; kingdom Metazoa; phylum Mollusca; class Bivalvia; order Ostreida; family Ostreidae; genus Saccostrea; species Saccostrea cuccullata. The sequence goes on from NW_026938717.1 coordinate 5,639, forward strand.
GGAAGTGATTCTCTAGCAAACACGTCGGAAGTTTTGGATCTTCATTAATTGGGATCTTTGGCACGTCGTTTTGGGGGGGAAAAAAAATTTGCATCTGTTGATTTTATGGGGTTTTGTATCAATATAGTTGTGTAGTACATATTTTTTGCATTTAATACATGTGTTTGTCACTCTAGTCATTAACTCTGTATCAGTACATAAGCCACTGGCAGTTCATTGTAAATGTATACTCTTTTGAGGTTTCGATTACATCTCCAATTCCATGTCCAATGTCATTTAATAAAACTAACTTCTTATTTTAGAAAATGCAGACTGGAGTATACTAAATACATGTATATCTTAACATGATTATCATTAATTTAATCAAGGTGATTTCCAGTAATCATATTCTTCTCTGGATATTTTTGTAAATAACCTTTGTTGTAAAATACTTCCAGTGAGAATACATTTAAAAAGTGTGCTTATATTGTACATCTAGATTTTAGGCAATATTTGTCTAAAAAAAAAAACATTGTAAAACAAACAATGAATTTTTTATTTTGAAAATATAGATTTGATGTATGAACCAGAAGTCTCTGTCGAGACTGTAGCTCTACTGGTTTGTACTTATCAAAAACCATTGCACTATTTTATGTATCTTTGTGTAGTCGACTTGTGTGCCCAAATTATTTTGAAATCAAACTAAAACTGTAGAAGGAGTAGCGTTTTATAGGAATTTCACAGAAAATTCTATTTTTAGTAACCATGGTAACACCGTTCATCGAAATCAAAAACCAAAGCACTATACTATGTATCTTAGTGTAGTCTACTTGTGTGCCAAGTTATATTGAAATCAGACCAAAAAATTTTGAAGGGGTACGTTTTAAAAGAATTTCACAGAAAATTCTATTTTTAGTAACCATGGTAACACCGTTCATCGAAATTGAAAACCAATGCACTATTTTATGTATCTTAGTGTAGTCTACTTGTGTGCCAAGTTATATTGAAATCAGACCAAAACTGTAGAAGGAGTAGCGTTTTAAAGGAATTTCACAGAAAATTCTATTTTAGTAACCATGGGAACACCGTTCATCGAAATTAAAAACCGATGCACTATTCCATGTACCTTAGTGTAGTCTACTTGTGTGCCAAGTTATATTGAAATCAGACCAAAACTGTAGAAAGGGTGACGTTTTTTAAAAAATTTCACAGAAAATTCTATTTTTAGTAACCATGGTAACACCGTTCATCGAAATCAAAAACCGATGCACTATTCTATGTATCTTAGTGTAGTCTACTTGTGTGCCAAGTTATATTGAAATCAGACCAAAACTGTAGAAGGAGTAGCGTTTTAAAGGAATTTCACAGAAAATTCTATTTTTAGTAACCATGGCAACACCGTTAAACGAAATTAAAAACCGATGCACTATTCCATGTACCTTAGTGTAGTCTACTTGTGTGCCAAGTAATATTGAAATCAGACCAAAACTGTAGAAGGAGTAGCGTTTTTAAGAATTTCACAGAAAATTTATTTTTAGTAACCATGGCAACACCGTTATCAAATCAAAAACCGATGCACTATTATATGTATCTTAGTGTAGTCTACTTGTGTGCCAAGTTATATTGAAATCAGACCAAAACTGTAGAAGGAGTAGCGTTTTAAAGGAATTTCACAGAAATCTATTTTGTAACCATGGCAACACCATTCATCGAAATTAAAAACCGATGCACTATTCCATGTACCTTAGTGTAGTCTACTTGTGTGCCAAGTTATATTGAAATCAGACCAAAACTGTAGAAGGAGTAGCGTTTTTAAGGAATTTCACAGAAAATTCTATTTTTAGTAACCATGGCAACACCGTTCATCGAAATCAAAAACCGATGCACTATTCTATGTATCTTAGTGTAGTCTACTTGTGTGCCAAGTTATATTGAAATCAGACCAAAACTGTAGAAGGAGTAGCGTTTTATAGGAATTTCACAGAAAATTCTATTTTTAGTAACCATGGTAACACCGTTCATCGAAATTGAAAACCAATGCACTGTTTTATGTATCTTAGTGTAGTCTACTTGTGTGCCAAGTTATATTGAAATCAGACCAAAACTGTAGAAGGAGTAGCGTTTTAAAGGAATTTCACAGAAAATTCTATTTTTAGTAAAAACCGATGCACTATTCCATGTACCTTAGTGTAGTCTACTTGTGTGCCAAGTTATATTGAAATCAGACCAAAACTGTAGAAGGAGTAGCGTTTTTAAGGAATTTCACAGAAAATTCTATTTTTAGTAACCATGGCAACACCGTTCATCGAAATCAAAAACCGATGCACTATTCTATGTATCTTAGTGTAGTCTACTTGTGTGCCAAGTTATATTGAAATCAGACCAAAACTGTAGGAGGAGTAGCGTTTTGAAAAATTGTTTACAGACGGACAGACAGACAGACGGACGGACGCCGGACGCATTACTATCGCATAAGCTCTTCTGGTCTCTGACCAGTGAGCTAAAAATTGTGATGTTATCAATTTTTTTTGTAATTATTTGGCACTTATTATTTCAGTTTTCATTGTACACGTATTTGGAAATTGGAATCCTGGAATTCCATGGTTTTCCATGGAATTCCTTAGATTTACAAACATCCTGGAATTCCATGGATTTCCTCCGCAAATTTCCATTCTGGCATTGTTCCGCTCTTTTCCAGGCTAGATTAAAAATTCCAAATCATTCCGAAAAAATTTCCGTCCCAATACTCCGGAGAATTCTTAAGAATTCCGCGGAACAAAAATTCCATGGAATTCCATGGAATATGCTTTGGAATTCCATGGAAGTTGCGGAAAATCTACATTAGGGCAGGCACGTAGTCAGATATTTTCTCTTAGTTGCCCTATTGTAAAAAACTTATATAAAACATCCTGAGATAATGCAGTGA
>NW_026938718.1:0-84667 GCF_032062105.1 Saccostrea cuccullata
AGAACGTTTTCTGTGTGTTTATTCAAATAATAGTATGCAATTATGATACTTTTTTGGTTGATAAAATATAGCAAAATAACTTTTTTGCTAATAAGATGGATAAATATAAAGTTTATGAGTATTTTATATCATGTACTGGTGAAATAAATACCTGGTATTCGGATGCAAGAAAAACAAAAATCAACTTTTTATTAGGGGGCTGTGATTGTTCTTTAAATTTACATTGTTTAAAGAACCATGAATTCATAGTCTACATGTACCTTTACCTGGAAAAAAAAACAGCGCAGCAGACATTCTTTTTTTCAAAAATGGAAATCAATAATGTTTACTTTTAGATAATGGGAAAAAAATAAATTATGTTAATATATTATTACCAAAAATTATACTGTCTCAATATTATTTTGAAAACATAACTTATAGAAAACTTTTAGTCTAACTTTTTTTTCCTAAATATATGAAAAAAACATTTTGAAACTTTTTTTTCAAAGTTACAGGTTTGGGCGTAATGACAAAAACATCATTCGAAATTACAATTTTTTATGGATTTCTTTATATACATGCGCATAAAAATTATATGATAAATTGTAGAAGTCAAGTACACACAAAATAAAAAAAAGAAGGATCGCAGCTAGGATAAGGCTGTCCGAAAAATGTCAAACTGCTCAGACTTGTTACTTCTCTGAACTACCTAGATATGACGTCATAATAGAATATGACGTCAAGTCATTGCATATTGAGCTAACATGACGGGAAAGTGTCATAATTTGTACATTGCATGTAAATTTATTTGTGGGGCCTTGTTGTTTAATTCAAGTGTTAGGATTGTTTTTAAGCTCTAATTTGCTATTATGAAGTTGAACATTTGAAATTTAAGTATCCCTTTTCCTTTCACTTGTCCGATATGCTCATATTCAAACAATAGCGAAAAATTGTGTGTGAAACCCTCCCCCCCTCCCCTTACACGTTAGTGAAGTTGGAATTTAACAATCTTGTTTATGTTGGACTAGCACAAGTGATAAACAATCATAGTTTGAAGATATTCTGTGTGAATCTACAAGGGAAGTATGTCCTCGGAGTTTTGCTGGGGGATTGTGTGTAGTTCATCCATTTTTGTTTAAACCGAGATAAAGAGTGGAAAATACCCCCTCTTATGTTGCTAAATTGAATTTCTCGCAAAACATTTTCTTAACGAGTAAAAATCAAACCTGCCCCAGCACATTCTGTTTACCAGACAACAAGATGAATTTATCTATGTAACAAACTTTGCTCAATATTTTTGTTTTGCACTTGTGCAGAAGCGATTTTTTTACAACATTGAAGAATATCGTAAATGTCCGTCACGTGATCAACACAGTCATGTGACTTCACAAAAATGCTTTATTTTAGTACCTGATTAAACTATTATCATGTTGACCGTAATTTCAAAAAAGGATTACATATTGAAATTAAAAGCTAGCTCAAAATAACGTGTATATTTTAAAGCATTTTATGCCTTCGGACAGCCTTATCATAACTGCGATTGGTGAATTTTTAATTCTTGATTTTTGTGCAATAAAAAAATCAATAAAAAAATATTAAAGTGCATAGAATATACAGAATTTTATAAAATTATTATATAAAAATCGTGTATTCTGTATATATTTTTGAATAGATTATTCTTCAATCTAAATTTCTATTGCAAATCGGCAGGACGATTTTGGCTAGTATACTGAGTAATCTCATTCTTGTTAAGTATGATGTACACAAGGTGAAAGGTACATTCAATGGAGTCAAGGGGGAGCCTTTTCGTATCATTACACAATAAATCTGGCGTGCATGTTTTGTTGATGAACGATTTTTATGGTCGAAATATGGAATGCCTTGTCAACCAAAAAAAAAATTACTTCTATAGTATTTCCTGAAATTATGAAAATACATGTATGTATTATTCTCACATAATCAGAGTATATAACTATCATCCACTGTATGGACGTTATTTTTACTTTTTTGTTAATAACAATACAATTCTAGGTTTATTGTTCTTAGTATACTATTCATTCTTAACATACCATTTTTCTTTCAATTTATGGTCCAGGTATATAGTTTTCTATTAGCAGATTCATGAATGACTATGTCATGTATCTGTTAGGGCTAAAACATATAACACGGAAACTTGTAGTAACTTGCATCTCTAGCTTATAAGCCATCACCGATTACAGATTTCATTAGTTGAAATGAAATGTAAACAGGAAGTAGACACAAATGATATCAGAAAGAAAATGCTAAATGTTTGTTTTTGCCCAAGGTCAAAGCAATTAAATCATAAACTTATGAAATAGATCTGGTCCCAGAATTATGAAAACAAAACTTAGACTTATATCAAATCTTTAATCGCCCGTAAAATGTTTACTAATTAATGCAACACATTTCTAATTTGCTGATAACAACAGCTTCATAAAGCAATATTAAAAAAGCAATACAATTTTTGTCTACCTAATGTAGTCAAAATTCAAGAATAACATAAATATTTTTACTTTAGCTTAAAAATTTCATGATGGAAGGACAAAAGGCTGTAAAGAGCAGTTGATTTAGATTTTTTTTTTTGACAAACGTCCAACTACTCAAAAAATGATTTTTTTTAATTATTAATTTTTAAGTTTATTGTCTTAAAAACCCTCACTAAAAATTAAATTCCAGAAGAATAAAAGAAAAATAATTTAAAGTGTTGCCTATTTTCTCAGACAGAGAATTTAAAATAAAATAGTAAAATTTATTAGTATATCTTAAGAAGTCGAGTCATCTCTCTGGGATCGTGCTTTTTTACGTCTTATGTGATGAATGAAAAAATAAACAAACACATAGACCTCGTTTCGACTTGTGTTTAAGGTGTTTAATATATTTTACATATATTATTTCACTTGCCTAGTGCTAGAATTAAATGCACAATGAGCAATCTCTATTTCTGTATATTATTTACTTTACACGGGAAAACTTAGTTGCTCTCCATGATGTACATTGTATTATCATTTGTTTCAAGTCTGAAGATTAATCAAAACTACGTTGTCATATTTGTAACCAGTACCAGGCACATGGCTTTACATTGAGGTTATTTGCCATCTTTCAGTTTTCAAAACGAAACATATCAAATTAAGTTTTCAAGAACAAGAGTCCATAAACAATACAAAATAGGAGGAGAGCAAACACGGACCTTCAAACAACAGAAGGTAGACCACGTGCTATGGAGTAGTTAGGTTTCCCTGGCGACTAGTCACAACCGCAGTGCGTTCCCTTTCATGATCGGGAAATAACGGAAAAATCCGTCGTGAATTTAGTTTATAAGTAATGGACCATCAATAAGTATTAAAAACACCCGTCAGTATTTCAGCACCTTACGCAATAATGCATGTAAAATCCATTTGTAAACAAGTTATTGCATCGATTATAGAAATGCTCACTTTACCATGACTGATATTCTTATTTAATCAACTTGTTTGTCAGAAATTTACTTCGCTTTAGAAAGAATTCATACATGGAGCATGCAGTTGCGCTGCGTATCGAAGTAACTAAGATATGTTAACTCTGTTTGCAGGTCAAGTACCCAGGTCAGTCTACCTACGTCTGTGGACAATTTCATAAGATATAAGATAATTTTATGAAAATTGAAAGTCTGGCTCTGTGATCACGTAGATGAAATATGAAATCACTATGAAATTTTGTTCCAATTACATGTATACCTCTTGATCTCCATTAAATTCCCTGAAAGTAACTTATCATGTATCAAACAGGACACTTTAACAAAAAAGTTGAGAGAAAGAGATAGAGAGATGAGATTGGAAGAGTATCAGGTTATCGTTAAAATGACACACCAGAAAGATTTCTTCCCAGATGATTATGCTCTTGAAAAACAGGAAGTTAATGACTAGGGTGGATATACTTGTCCAAAAAAGGTACAGTATTTCTTTTTCCATAACTTTTTTTGTAACCAGATATAAGTATAAGATAAACTTATAGTATTCTATTTATTTGATAAAACAGCCACAATTCCTGTTTTATTGTAAATGGGAAACTGAGTGCATAATTCCATTTAAGGTGCATGAAGTGCAGATTTGAAACTTTTACAGACCCTGAGACGTGCTACTACCCCACACGCTCGCTGCACGAACGGTACACGAACGCTACACGGTTTGCACGAAACGCTGCACGGTTTACACGAAACGCTACACGGTTTGCACGAAACGCTACACGCTTTACACGAAACGCTTTGCACGAAAGGCTGCACGGTTTACACGAAAGGCTGCACGAAACGCTTTGTACACGTTTCTCACACGCTTTGTGCACGATTCTCGCACGTTTTGGCCACGGTTTGGATTTTTCTACTCGGAATATCTCGGGCATTATTTCCGTTTTATCATTCTTTCACAAAGTCACATTAAGCAGCTGTTTAAATTAAATATCAGTACACTAGTCTTATATAAACCGATAGAAATATTTAATATTCTGACAGTTGTAATTATTTAATCAATAATTTTCGGTTCGTATTTATTTATTTATCCAACTGTTTAAAAACGAAATGCCGGTATAATGAATGACTGTTTAATAAAATACAATTTTTATATACAGGTATTAGTCATTCATTTCAATGTAATGTTTTTATGAGCATAATTTAATAAATTAAACACAAATTCGATTTCTTTCTGCAGGAATATGAACTCATTGCTTTTAAATAATATTGATTATATTGTGTTTGATTTCCGTAGGCGGATTAGTTTTCGTGATTTTGATTTTAAATTAGTAATAAAATTAGCCTATATACTCTCCTAACTATTATTGATACATTTTTAAAGATTTTTTTTTTTCATTTTACGCAAGCATTATCGATAGGAGGGAAACCGGTAAGGGGGGGGGGGTTAATGTGATCTATTAATCTATTCTATTTTCTTTTTAAATGAAACTTATCAAATAACATCAGTATACCCATCATACTGTAAAATCCTTCATTTCAAAACAAGACTAAACGTATGTATATATGTGTACATTTATTAATACTAGTAGTCGCGGCATTTGACTATACATTGTACATACAATATTGATCGATCTTTACACCGGCATTCAGGTATATTACAAGAAAACTGAAATATCTGAGATGAAATAAAAAGTACGTGATATATAAAACAAATAATATACAATTATTCATGATTTACTCCTAAGGTTTTCTTACATGATATTCATGAAAAGACTACCAAATCAGTTCTGCTTATTTTACTGTTTATACGGCTAGAAATATGGATTTACAAATAAAAGATGAAATCCGCTGATTTATAAGTTGTACTCATACATATTTATAGAACCATTTTATTTAAAAAGAAATAAAATCCAGTCGTAATTTTCAGGTGTCATTAAGCCATAAGTCATAAAACAGGTTTTCAGTTGCCATGCACTCGGAGGCGGTGATCGTTGTTGTAAATGAACTTGATCACAGTTGAAAGGCAGAAAGAAGATTCCAATACATTTTTAAGGGGTGTATCTGCGCACACATTTTCAAAGGGATTTAAAAAAGAATAGAAAATTACGCATTTATTTAAACTAACATTAGATTAAAAGTAAAAAAAAAAAATTAAAGACTCTACTAGTAATTTATTTTACCCCCCCCCCCCCCCCCCCCCCTTCCTCGTTTATAAAGATGTGGTCGTCAGTGCATATGAATTAAAATTATAAAATCCATTTATTTGGCAATAATGAGCAACATATTTTATGTATTGAGAAGTATTAAATGACACATCGTTTCAAATCTTTCTTTCACGTACTTTAAATGTAAAGACAAGAGCGGAGTCCTGATATATTTTTGCTTTAAATTAAAAAAATAATACCGCTATTTCTTTCTTTCTTTGAGAAAAAAATATTTACGAAGCCATGATCGCGTTGATAGTATATTGAATTCATAGCCCTTAAAATTGTTGTAAATAGTTGATAAATTTGAACACATTTTCTATAGAAAGAAAAGAAATCAAACAAATATAAATTATACAATACCGTTTAATTTCATTTTGTTGTTCCATTTTTTTTTTGGTTTTTACTCCTTTAATATCACAAGCATAACTAATTCAATAATAAAATACTAATAGAATTTTACATCCTGACCCATCGATAGCCATATTTAAAATGAAATGACTTCCGAATAAATCTTACACGATTCTTGCACGAAAGTCGCACGTTTCTCACACGGTTCTTACACGAAAGTCGCACGTTTCTCACACGCTTTTCGCACGCTCGCTACACGGTTTGCACGAAACGCTTTGAAGCTCACACGAAACGCTGCACGGTTTACACGAAACGCTACACGGTTTGCACGAAACGCTGCACGGTTTACACGAAACGCTACACGGTTTGCACGAAACGGAAAGCGCACGAAAGTCACACGCTTTTTTGGGGTAGTAGCACGTCTCAGGGTCTGTATATATCCTATATAACATAATGCCATTGGAAACCTTTTATCAATTTTTTTCATCTAACACTTATTTTGGGCATGCAAGTGCAAAACATGAACATTGGTATTGTATGCGTTTTTTTTTTTTTTTCAACCAATGTGATTTTTTCCTGTGGTATCAACATATATTTAAAATTTCATATGCTGTAGAAGTACTTTTTTCTGCGTTTTATTGTTTTACACTATGTACGCGGTCAAAAATTTTCCGCGGAAATGTGTCCAAGCGTCGTAAATATTAATGCATGGCATATAGTGACAGTTTAAGAAATCCGCGTAAATTTCTACCCGCGGAATTATGACCCCGCGGAAAAAAAGTCGTCTACAGTATTAATTTCGTTGAACTGTATATTCCCTTACAAAGAATACGGATCAAACCCGTAAATCGATATTTTTACTAGGATTAAAACAGTTTCAAACAGTTAGATGCCTTCGTTTAAAAAAAATGTAATTCACCATGTTTACCTTTTTACGAAAACGTTCGAGGAAGTGACAAAATTTTTATTGTTTAGTGATACGTCATGATCCTTATGCAAAGGTCCTCTGACGTATCATTAAGAGGATATGAATTGAATATCAGAATTTCTGATCGTAGCAAAGATCCAGTGATAACTATCTTTAAAAACTTTCTATTAAATACGGAGCTGTGTTTGGAATTAAGTAAGTATTAAGTTGATTTTAAATAAACCTAGCCGAAGTGTTTGATATACAAAACATGTGTTTTTACTGTTAACAGTGTTTTACATAAAAATATGATGTTAATATTTGAAACTTAAATGAAATTGTTAACATAATGTACATGTACTTACAATTACAAATACAAAGGATTACTCCGAAAATTAATATTTAATTTCAAATGCGTCAAAAAAAACTTAAAAATGATTTTTTTTTTCATTTAACAATTTTCATTTTATATATCTCCATAAGATTCAAAGTTTTTTGAAGTCTAAGAGAAGGTCTTTATAAAATTGACATTTGTAACCTACAAAGGGAAATAAAATAAAACAGTTTTAGAAAAATAAAATTTTCATGAGTCTAGATACAATTGCCTATCTATTAAATGATATGAAATAAGATGTGATTTGTGGTGTCCTGCAATGATAGCAAAAGCCTTCTGCACTATGTATTCTAGAATACATGACGGAAATAGAAGACAAAAATACCAAGTAAGTGTAAAAATCATGACAATTTCTCTGCATGCCTGGATGCCGATCGTTTTTTTAACCTAAAATATATTTGTTGATGAATTTGCAATTACACAATACATTGCTGATATTCCAATTCGCTTTTTCGGTAAAAATTGTGGATATTTTACAATTTTCCCTATGTAATATGATGAACTTAAATTCTAGAAATCAGAAATTTTTTGGATAAATGTACGTTACTTTGTGGATTCAGAGGGTTTTTTTTGAGTATTTTGAGTCAAGATCAGAAGATAATAAATCATTCTATATTTAGAAAGGTCTTACCAAATTCATTTATGACTGTATAATATGAGATCCCTTTCATTCCTCGTTCACATATTAAGACAAATTTAATGTTCTATTAAAATTTGATAAGGATAGATCTTGAAGATCAAGTTTGCGGAGTCATTATCTTCATTTCCAAAGATCTAACTATTGTGATAAATATATTTTTCTCACATTTTGAAGTTATCAACAAGGATAACGTTTTTGTGACAGACGGACTGACTAAAACATTGACAGGGTGACAACCTGATCGACTTGCATACGTAACTCAATGTCATGTTGCTCTTGCATCTGCAGAGGGCAATGATAGTACATATGTATTTTATTTTTTCTGATCGTAAATTCATTACAAAAATGTCACATCAATGTATATTACAAACACGCTCCGCCCATTATATGTTTTCATTGGTTGAATTCATAGAAAACAATACTCACATGTTTGGCTTTTTTTCGGGAACATTTGCTCATTTGAGGCAATATAAATACATTCCTGTATAGTCGAAATGTGAGGAGTCGATTCTTACGTTGCTTGATCGAAAACCTCTTCTGCGGGACGTTGATGCTGAACCGTAAAAGCGAGATCACGTTTTACAAAAGAAGCTAGCAACACAAATATCTCCGAATGCTCAAAGATTCTTTTTCAGTTTCAGGTTTCTTAAAAAAATGTTTTTGATAACATTATCAATAGCTGTTTTCAATACTGATGTACAGGGTCAGCCACTCTATGATGGGATGTCAGTTCCATGTAAAGAACAGCGAAAAGCGTATCAAATGTACAAAGATAAGTGAATGAAATTAGATTTGAAGAACAGAAGCATAAAGATCTGTGTCTACAGTAAAGGAAAATATTAAAGAGCAGTTTTTAAAATCTAAATAAATTCGTGAAAACAAAATACACCCTTATACGTGTATATTTTTCCAAAAAAAACTGTTGTCATTGTGACTTTTTGGGTCATTACAAATTTATAATATAGAATATAGCTGTGCATTCTTGAGAACATAGATTTTAAGGCTAGAGACAGAAAGTGAAAAAATAAAAATTAAGATTCATAGCTCTAATGAATGCTGAATTTAAGCTTGAGGAAGTATAAAAACATTAAAAAAGCAACATTCATAACATTATTTAATGCAGTTTTAAATGTATTTTAAACAATGCATTTTATGTTCCTTAGTTCCCCTGCCAGACAACTGAGCTTGTTTTTTGGGTTAAAGCAGGCAAAAACAAACAACATCATTGAAGTGAAAAAAAATGTCATTTATTGAAGTAAATGACGTAAAATTAGTAAAAACATTTTTAAAATACAAGAAAGGGGGTCAGCAAGGGGGACTTAAATATAAACTATAACATATCTTTATCACAATATTGCACAATCTGACCCCCAGCACCATAATGCCATTGTAAAATTTATACATAGAAAAATGGGGGATCAACCAGTAGACTAATTAAGAAAACAAAACATGGAAAAAACATTGGCATGTATAGTATACATGTATCTTAGTTGACACCCTACGAAACATAAAAAAACATAAATATACATGAAAATAAATGTGCTACATTGCTACCTGCTATCAAAAAAGGTGGGTAAAAGAAAATAAAACACAGCGGTGGAAGAAGGGGTGGATGGCAGCAACGTAAATTGTTATTTATAAGTAATCAAGTTAATGTTTTCTTTTTCTTATTATTCCAATAATGCATAAGCATGTCTAGCATCTTTACTTCTGCACTTGTCATTATATTTTAGGAAAAAAATAGGGATATGTGGAAACCAAAAAATATTGGAGATGTATAATATCGTACTGTGTATTCCATTTAGCACCTTTCGCAGAAAGCATTATCTGATAAATTATGTACATCGAAAAATGGTTTTTTTTCATATATTCATATAAAGGACACTCAAAAATTCAAATGAAATTCAAATCTATTTCAAATCTACGCCAAAATGTAAATGAAAAAAAAAACATCAGTTTTTTTTTTCAAAATATTGTGCACGCCACATGAAATAAAGTTACAGTAATAGTTTTTCTTTTTCGTACATATTTAATAGCCTGTTCAGATGGATGGATATCTTTCGAAAACAACTGCTACTTATTTTCTGAAGTCAATACTACATTGGATGCAGCAAAGGTATACTAAAAAGCTTAAAAGGTCTAGGAACTATTGCCATTTCTAGACTATTTTTATTTCATTTAGATGAATAGATCCATTTATAAAACTATACAACAATGGTAAATTTTAAACTACAATATTTGATTTATTTTCTTTGGCAAATGAAGGAAGACAGCCTGTGATATCGTTTATAAAAATATATATGTTATATTTTATCGATAATATATGATATATATATGATATATATATATATATATATATATATATATATAATGAGATATATATATATATATATATATATATATATATATATATATATAATGAGAGATATGCAAACACAGTGCTGAATGCTTTATAGGATATTTGTAACAGTGCCGGTGTAACGTTGAATATTGACCCCAGTTGAAAATTGACCCAGGGTTCATTTTTCAACGTTGAATATTGAACCAGGGGTGTTTTTTCAAAAAAAAAAAATTGAGACCAAAAGAGGTTGAATTTATACCCGGGGTCATTTTTCAACAGCTTGATTTTTTTTTTCTTATCGCCGATGACTTCAACGAGTTGAAAAAAGACCCTGTTGAATATTGACCCCACCTCAGAGTTTGAACATTTTTTGAACTTGGAAGTTGTTTTACGGGATTTATCATTATCTCCATATTTATATTTCGGTTTCAATTTTTTTCCCTTTTCAAGAAAAATAGAAATAAACCTATCAGCCCGTGTATATATATGTACAATTTTATACACGATTTCAGTTATCTTCAAGTATGACAACTTTATTTTTGACAATATTTTCTAAAATCCACACCCATAAATAACTACATGTACAAAACCATGAATAGGGAATAAAAATTCTGGAAATCTGGTAACTAGAAAGTGAGCCGTATATATAAATAATAAGGTATCGTCAAAGGTCAACATGTCTAAAAAAAATATTTTTACAATAGCTCCAAAACTATGTGTGGTATAAAGTCAAAACGTTTACAGTTTATAAATACGAGTATATCATTGATTAATAGATAGAAAGTATCACTTGATTTAAAGAAAAATGCACCTGCTTGATTTTTTCTTCTTTTTGTGAAAACCATCATTGCAGAAATAATATATGTTTATAATTGAAGGGCAAGTTGGCCGTGAATGGTCTCTGAAAGGCTGTTATTGAAAGCTTGACATGAATAAAGACAAGACCCCTACAGAATCCGCCATTTTCAATGTACTTTCACTTTCAAGTCTTGACATTTGGACAAAATAAACGTAAAACAACTTTCCAGAGGCTATCAAAGTCCAACTTGCCCTTCATTGATAAACATATTTTGTTTTTGCAATAATAGTTTTCACTTAGAGCGCGGAATTAATTAGGTGTATTTTTTGAAAATATAAGAATTTTCTCAATTAATATTTTTTCCAAGTATGTTTTTTATCAAGTGATACTTTCTATCTGTTAATCAATAAAAAAAAACTTTATAAACTGTAAAAGTTTTAACTTTATACCTCACATAGTTTTGGAGCTATTGTAAAAATAAATTTTGGACATGTTGACTTTTGACGAAACCTTAACGTGATCAGGTGGGCAGAATATCCCATCTAGTCAAATTCAGTATAAAAATAAACAAAATTAAAAGCCTAAAAATTAGAATGAAACACATCGGTCAAAATGAATCCAATGATAGTTATATTTGTGAAAAGATCGATATAGCGACCATACCATGTAAGTAATGCTGACTTTAAACAAAGTTGGTGAAATCCTTGTAACAAACTTATCTGTCAGTAGCCTGTCTCAGCCTAAAAATCGATCGTTTTCGGAGCATAACCTTGAGAATGAAAACTAGAGTAAGAATCTAGGATGGACTAGAAAGCTGCACTCCCCACCATCTTTTTTATCATCATTTCAAAAAACGACGTCTCTGCAACTTCTTTTGATCTAAACAACTAAAAAGCGCATTCCTCTTCAAAGAAACAGAGAGAGAGAGAGAGAGAGAGATCCTAAAGTTTTTCTCGGACGCGGGGGTATGGTGTCAAAATCCTCTGAAATATTGTGAAAAAAAAACATAAACAAAATAAATAAACGAAACGCAATAAACATAAAAGCAAACAAAAAATGGAAAGGGAAACTAGCTAATGTTGAAAACCAAACTATGTCTCTAATTGGATGGAAGGGCTGCTTGGAAAATTCCTCACAAACTATACAGTGTTTCCCAGATTCGGGGGGAAGGGGTCAATGTTATATTTTGGCTACTTTATTACAAATATTAAATAATGCTGAAAGTCAGGGTTGTGTATCTAAGGCAAACATTTTTTTTTATTTAAAAAACTACAAAAATGAAGAAAACAGTCCAGTCACAAAAAAAAGAACAAACAAAAAAAAACAAACAAACACATTCTTCAAATATTTATGGTACTAATCCTAAAAAGGGAGATTACCCCCCCCCCCCTTTTTTTACATCCTCTACTTAACAAAACTGTTTGATTAACTATATGCGAAAAAGATCTCTAACCTTTTATTTTGAAAAAATCCTGTTTCAAGTTGGACATTATAAGTTATTAATGTTGTGCATAATCAAATAAAGCATTAAAACGTACGTGCATCATGCGTTAAACTCTCACCATGTCCTAAATACTAATATTATGAATTTTAATTTTTTTTTAAACACTACCACGTACTTTTCTTTTTTTTACTACACTGTAACGTGCCTGTTGAAAGCAGGGGGAAACTAACCCAATTTCAAATTGTTCAATGACTATATTATGTCTATCTTTGCAAAAAAAAGGGGGTAAGCATCCCTAACCCCCCTCTCCCGTTCCCGACGCCTATTAATTATATCACAGTTGTGAAAACCAAGTCATAAATTTGTGTTTTTATGCTGTTGAATTTTGAACCGGTTTCATGATCAAAATTCCACGACCCGGCTCAGTTTACAACGGACTAGGGTCTAAATTCAACACCTTTGGTCTCACTATTCAACGTTGAAAACTGACCCCCGGGTCAATTTTCAACCCGGGTCAAAATTAAACGTTACACCGGCGCTTATATTCTTGAAGATCTAAGACCATGGGAAAAGTCACTTACAAAAACAAAAGGTATATATTTCTCTTCTTTATAGAATTGTGATTGTTTCTTTGAACGATGACATATCAAACTTGAAAAAAAAAAAAGTAGTTATGCACCTCCCTTAACATGCAAAGAAACATCCGTAGAGAACAAAAATTAACCAGAAAGAAGTACATGTAAAGAAATAAAAACATTATTTTTTTGGCTTTAAGGTTATACCCATATGTGGATTGGTGCGACAGATATCCTTTAAGAAGGAGTCTATGTCTATGAGTCGACAGGATCCAGAGTGACTAATGGTGATTGAGATGCATATAGACGTCAACCAAACGGAGGAAAATATGAAAACTGCGCATTGGCTTATAAAAAAAAAACCGGAAGTGGCATGATTATCCGTGTAATGGTTTCATTACGTCTGCAAAAAAAAAAAACTATTGCATCTGCAACAAAACTAAATAACATTTTAGATTGAGGTTAGCATGACCTTTACTTTATACGACGCGATAAGTAATGTAAAGTTCATTGTAGTAACATACCATTTACCTCTCGAAGTTTTTGTTCATGAAATACATTAAATTATTATCCAGAAAATTCAGAGTAAAATTTGTTAGAAGGAAAATCAACTCACCGGTATCGTTAGTCCGTGCTCAATTAACACATTGAACACAGCCGGTGAAACGTAAACATTAACAACAACAGAGCGCGTGCCTTGTTTACACAGAACGTACGTTTTGCAGATGTATTCAAGGTTTAAACCGCGGGATTCAAATATAAATAAAAAAAATTCCATGTGAGACCTTGGCCTTGGAGTTTGATTTACTTTTAACGACGACGGACCTAATTCATTTCTACAATAGAAAATTTACTCAAATTTTAATATGAGGTAAAGTGACTTTTTGTGAGTTTAAATCGATGAAAAAAATACACGGTCATCGATATAGATTTTTAATAGGGAGCGTTTCAAAAGTAGGCAACGAAAATCGATGATTACTATAGGAAGTAATGGGAAAATGCGAGTTGTGGTATAAAAGTGATGATTAAAAAAATTCTGCAATAGAATTTTTATTTATATTAAGAAACAATGTTAACAAGATAATTTAGTAGCAAATAATGCCAAAAAATAAATAGGTCAACGGCCTAGATTTTTTAAGGGGGTGTGTCAAACTCTGGTGAATGGCATATTTTTGGGGAAATTTTCATTGAAAATACCTTGGCAAAAAAAATTGTGTCGCTTTATTTCCTTATTCTTCAATTTAATTTTACACAAAATAAAAATAATAATTTAAAGTTGTTTAAAACTCTAGGGATAGTGATAAAGTAGGATTTATGTGAATTAAATGCGTATAATACTCTAGGGATTGTCTCAAAGTACGATTTTTGTGACCCACTTTCCATGGGAATCAATATCTGAAAGCCTGATTATTTCAAAAGTTAATATTTTCTTAGCATACCTGTAATTAACTAAAATACTTGAACCCGATACAGTGTTTGTTAAATTAAAAATAAGCATAGATAGTAAAAGTTTAAGTATAAGGGACTGTTTCAAGATAGGTGTTTTTGATTTTTCGTTATATGCGTGCTTTACTGTATATGATCAAATAGTCAAATACGGATGCATTCATCACGAAAATAGTACAGAAAAACAAAAGGCTCATGGGCGACATTGCTCACCTTAGCACACTGGCTAGAGAAAAAAAGCAAAAATCACTTCAGTATTGAGAGTTTACATTGGAGAGGGGGGGGGTGGGGGGGCTTGAATTTTAAACAACCTGATGATGCTTCCATATTAATATAACAACTGGCTTTGCTGTTATTGAGCAGATAATTTTTTTTAATTTATTTATTTGACACCCCCTCACACATTATGGTCCAGCCCTACCCCTGGGGCCCCCATTTGAACCAGTACAACTATTACTACCTTAAGATTTTTATGCCCCCGTAAACGAAGTTTCGGGGGTTTATAGTTTTTGTCGTGTCCGTCCGTCTGTCTAGCTGTCTCTCTGTCCGCAAAAACTTTAACCTTGCCCATAACTTTTGATTTAGTGGATCTATGACTTTCATATTTCACATGTGTATCCTTGTGACAAAATCTTTCTTTGGGTACCACCAAATTTGACCTTGACCTTGGAGTTTGACCCACTTTTACATGAAAATGTTAAACTTTTACTTTGGTTACATGTATATCTTTTGAACAGTAGACACCAGGGGCCTGTTTCACAAACATTTCCTAAGATATGTCGTAAGACATAACTTAAGATATGCATAAGTTATAACTTAGGAAGTTCCTAAGATTTGTCACAGCTGTTTCACGAAACAATCTTATCTTAAATTTTTCCTAAGTCATTTCCTAAGTTGCGCAGTATACGTATAAAGATTAATGAAATAACTTCTCCGCTCTATCTACAACTCTAAGTATGTCAGTATGGTTTATATTTTTAGATTCCAAAAGTGATGGGCATGAGAATTGGGGATTATCCCTACTTTCAAAGGACTCGGACAAAAAAGTTTTAACTATGCGAAGTTTGCTGCTAGAACTAAGCATTCATAGACACAACCCCTTCAAGCCCTCTTCCCTTCCTGACACACAATATTTGTATTTTTTTAAACATTGTTCTACGTTTAATTTATTTTGCTCTTTATAAGGTATCAATCAATGTTTTTACTATACTTTTCTACTTGTCAACGTTAGTTGTTCGTGACTCGGATGTTTAAAGCTTTCTCACATATATAAAATATGCATACTATGCCAGAAAAAAATCCCAAATTCGCGATTACAGATTTGAGAATACCAAAAGAAGATGTTTAGAAAAGGAAATTTATTGTAATCTTATTCATACATGTAGCTATACATTGTATTGAGCGGATATGAAAACTGGTTGTAATCTTATGACCGTAATAACTGGAGGGGCACGGGAAGGGGGGGGGGGTAATAATAATTTTACCGATGTATAGAATATTAAATATAGAAAACAAAACTGCGTTATGCTTGTGTCCCCTTTTTAATAACTCCCTAGAAGAGATTAGACGCAACCATAAATCAAGAACCATGTACTTATCGAAAGTGAAGAAATGTTTCCATTTATCTAAAATGTCTAAAATGTCATTTTTCAAATCCTAATTTAATATCGGTTAAAGTACTAGCAATTAGAAAATAAATATACATGTAGATATATGGTATCTATAATAAGGAATCAAATCATGAGCTTTTTTTGTTCACAAAGGCGTGCTCTTCAAATGATGGGGAATTATTCCAGCATGTGTACCATCTATTACGCCAGCTCCAGATTTTTTAAAAATATACTTTGACTAATTTTGACACATTTTGCCAACTAGTGAAATCGTATTAATTCCATGCAAAATAAAGCAGTTTTTAAGATCAAAATCATCCATATACTAGTAGTCTATTCGATTTTCTCACCCCAACACATTTTCTCTCTCCATAAGAAAGCTTGGATATGCAGCCGCAATATTTAGTTTCTTCCTAAGTCATCGATTTACCTTTCCTAAAGTTACGACATAACTTAGGAATATCCTAAGATAAGACGAGTTTAGTGAAACGGATAAGTAATGAACTTAGGAAAAAATTCTTTCCTAAGATATAACATAGACCTAAGTAGGCTTTATGAAACGGGCCCCCAGAGATTTATACTTCACAAATGTAATGTTAGTTGAAAAACCTGTCATTGGATACCAACAACCTTGACCCTTTGACCTTGGAGATTTCCGTACTTGTGAAAAAACTTTAACCTTGGCCACAACTTTTAAACAGTAAGGGATAAGGCTTTCATACTTCATATATATGTAATCCTTGTAAGAAGACCCTGCAACGGATACCAAGAACTTTGACATTGACCTTTGAGATTGACCTACTTTAAAAAAGCAATCCTTGACCGTAACTTTTAAAGAGTTAGGGCTATTGTTTTCATACTTTACATATTTGATCCTTGTGACATGACCTTTCATTTGATAACAAGAACTTTGACCCTTTGACCTTGGAGTTTGACCTACTTTTTAAAAAAATGAACGTTGGCCATAACTTCTGAATGGTTAGGACTAAGGCTTTCATGCTCTACATAAGTATTCTATGTGGCAAGACCTTTCATTTGATACTAATTACATATGACCTTGGGGATTTTTGTAATTATTAAAAAAAATTAACATTAGCTAACTTTCAAATTTCACAATTGTTTTCAGTGAGAATACCCTACTTTTGGTACCAATTAATTAAATTTGCATTTAAGAAAAGCTTTTAAAATCTTTGCTATGTTGCCATACTGGGCATCAGTGTTTCACAAACACATCTTGTTTCTTGGTATTTCTAGGTAAAACTTTGATCCCCTATTGTGTCCCACCTTAAACCCCCCCCCCCCAAGCTGAAATACATGTATCTATCAATTTGTAATATGGGAATGTTTTCGCAAAATTTGACAATAATGCACCTGTGTTATTTTACTCTGAATCTAGACTACTATAATTGTAAAAGTATAAGAATTTCACACACAGGTAAAATACTTTATTAATAAAGTATTTCACATTTCAAGACAAAATGATGACAGGTATAACAGATTTAACTATGGAGTATCAAACAGTACCATTCGGTATCAAATACATGTATTGATGAAATTTAATATACAAAAATATTTTACTTGTATATATTTGTTTAATGATTTCACTTAGTCATTTTAAATAGCTACATGTATTACCTGTTACCTTATATACAAACTTTGATATTTTAACTATTTTTTTAACGAGATATAACATATATACATGTGGGGTAAAACTAACCGTACACTAAGTAGAGTTCCTAATTATTTCATCACATCTGTATATCTAAAAAATGATGTACATGCTGTTTACATGTAGAACAACACTATAAACTTGCAATATTGTTACACATGAAAAGTTTGTAAACATTTCCCAGTGGCTAATCATATATTCTGATGCTGTAAAGTTGGAGGTCTTTTGGTTGAGAGAGTAAAGGTTGAAACAGCAGACATTGGCACACTAAAGAACCCTCACTCCTCATTGCTCCCAAGTGTCATTCACTGCATCTTGTGACTTCTCATCAGGGTTAAATAATCTTGTAACATGTGTTAAGCTACAACAATCAATCCATGCCTGAAAGGTGCATTTTTGGAAATGCTGGAAATTCAAGAAAAATTCCTGACGACGATGGGTGCTCCAATAGATGCAGCAATTTGAACTATCGGCATATTGTTGTTTCTACCTGAAATACACAAAAAAACTATGTGATATTCAGATAAATAAATAACATTCAATCAATTAATATCAAGTGTACACAATTTTTTTGCATTTTTTTAACAAAGGTAAAATTAAAAAAAATACTACTGTGCCCAGAAGCAACAAAGATTTGAAAAGCTGTTTTTAGCTTAAGGGTCACAGTCAAGGTCAAACTAAGGGTCATTTACCTTGGTGTCTTTTGAAAACTTAATTAGTGGAGTATGCATACCAAATATGAAGTCTCTATCTGTTAAAAGTTATGGCTAAGGTTAAAGTTGACAACAGACAGACAAACAGATAAACAGACAAACAGACAGGACAAAAACAATATACGCCTCTGATCTATCGATTGGGGCGCATAAAAAATATATGAATAAACTGAAAGACTCAAAATAAAAATTAATATTCACACCCTAATAAAAGATATGATTAATCAGCATTGTAAGTGTACAAAGAATAAGAGAATGACTTTTAAAAGGAGTGAAGTTTTCATTTTAAAAGACTTCAAAAACATACCTAAACAAGTCTTGGGTTTTTCTTCAACAGCAGGTATTTCCTCAGTACAAGTATCTCAAATTGCAGATTTTTTCTGTGGTAAAAAAAACACATTAAATTTGAAATGCAAAATACATTTGAGTATTGTGATCTACATACATGTACATGCATCTTAAATTTATATAAAATAGTAATCAGTGTGATTCAGTTTTGAGTTGTTAATTCTTTAAAGCCGCGAGTGCATGTACTGTATAAGATGAAGGCAATTTATTATTATCATTTTTATAGGAAACAATTATGAATGATACACAACTAATAATTCAACAACTGCATTAAAACAAATGATTCAAGGGTTCAAATACTGTATAATCTCTATTAACAGCCCGGGCGCTTAGAAAATTGTAAAAAGGGGGCGGTTTTTGGGGTACTCTATTTATGATATTCAATGTCATATTTTAACATTAAAAAATCTTTTGAAAAAAAATTAAATACAAGGAACCAATAAAATAATGTCTAACTTTACTTAAAGTGAAGATCATCCACCCAAATTATGCTAAATTATTCATTACCATTGAAATATTGGATAATAGATAAGTATAATAATTAATTTTCACTTTCTTCAATATTTTGATATGATTCTTGTTGATTTTTATCACTTTACAGGTGATCCTTATTTCCTGACAATTGAAAAAGACCTCAGGAGGTGCTTATAGGGGCGGGGGCAGTTAATATGGATTATATGGTATATGACGTATAAGATAGCATACTACCATACTTGATTCTTATGATTACGTGTTGGTAACACAGGGGAATTACCAACAACACACATGTTAAATCTTTAAAGAAGTTTGCTAGTTTAATTTCATTGCTATATAGGAAAACTTTATCAATGATTGAATGAAGCTAGCACAAAATACATATATTTAAAAATAAAGTGATCAGCCTGTTTCAACATTGCTGGTACTTTACTTGATTCATCTCTAAGCAGGTAAATAGCCAGGTTTATCTGCATGGCTTTATATTAAAGCTTGGTTGAATATTCTTTGAGAATTAAGTATGCTTATAAATTAACTCGGCTACTCTAATAAAGTATTTTGCTTAACATGTACAACCTATTGCAATTGCATCCAAAATCTTTAACATTTTTACATAGACCTAAAGATGCATTAAAAGAAATATATTCAACAATAACATGAATGATAATAAAACATAATGAATAAATGCAACATTTCGCCTAAAACAAAAAATCTAAATATGGTTACCTGTTCCAAATGAAATACTGACAAGTGTATTGATTAGTATCTGTCATTGTGCGTGTTGCATTTAAAAATTGCAAATAGTCAATAGTTTCCATGGAAACAGGGGAAAAGTGAAAATTCTTGAACTTTGATTTTTAAATCAAAATACTGAAAATACTGATAAGAGTTAATGTTTGTCCAAGCTTAGCTGGCTTTTGTTTTAGTGATGAGAAAAAATGAAAGTTTTGTCCAGTTCGGGACGACATAAGCTATTGCTTGAAATAGTTGACTCTCTAGTTATTTTTTTTTTCTTCTGTTTCCTAGACCGCAACTTTAAGGTCTCATATCTTACTCATTTCTCAACGGATTTTGCTCAAATTTTCAGAGGTGAAAGACGTTTATAAACTCTATCAAAAAAAAAATTCAAAAATTCACTTTCAGTTTTGAATTATTTCCCTTTAAACTAAAATTTATAATCTTTCGTTTCCAGACAAAGGCTCACAGACGGCTAAAGCTAAAACAGAAATTCTACTGATTTAAGATTAAAAAAAAAGATTGAAGTTGCGCACATCGGTCTTTGTTTTTCGATTTCTCTATTCAAAATGGCGCTATATAGGGGTCAAAATTAGAACGCTTACAAGAACCAAAAATTACTCATATTTTGCTTTTTATCTTCCTAACTAAAAATATTTTGTTAAAATATATAGAACATAATTTGTGCAGAATAAACAGATCTTTCAAATGATATGTTGGGGAAAGGGCTGACCCCTAAGTAAAGGGATCTAAAGGGGCCAAAAGTTTTTTGAGATATCTCAAAAAGTATTGATAATTTGTTATGCATCAAAGAAGCAAAGTTGTTGAAAATGTCAAGTTCAATCTAATGGAGTCGTCAAAATACGTCCAAAAATACGATTTATTCTGGCCAAACCAGATGTAGTCGGAAAACGCGAATTTTTACCGTTTTTGACAAGTTTGTGGGTAACATATGTCTCTGGGAGCTTAAAAATTGATTATCCGTGCAATAACGAATGCGAAGTTAGTGGCACTCTGATCTCCTAAAAGCCGGACCACTCTCCTACCTGCGCCGTATTCTCCATCATCATAGTATCCATCGGGGATGTTCCTTTGTGCATTTTGTATCCGGTATGCTAGGACGTAATGGTGCGCGTTGGCGGAGTTTGGGTCACTCATAACTTTTTTGTAAAACTGTCTGACCTCTTCATACGTATTCGCTTTTGTTGCCACCGCTTTGAAGACATTGCCACCGTCATGGACAGGATCACTTGTCACCGCCTCTATCTCGTTTAACTTTTCCTCTTCTGCCTCGTCTACAAAGAGTTCATCTTCAACTCTAGGCGTGGTAACCTTTTCCCGATACACATTTCCGTTGGAAAACACAACTTTATTCCAAATTATCTTGGTCTCTATTTTGTTCATTCTGTACTATGTATTGATCTCTTTAAGCCTCCTTCTACTTTCGTTAATTTGCACTCAGTCTGGTGTTTGAGGTGTAATGTAGCAAGGTTCTCTTTTTTCTCCTTTTCCCGGAAAGCTCTTTGGGCTGCAGGAATCTGGTCCTTATCTTTAGAGTCGCGTTGTTTTCCCGTAATGGTTCTGGGTTTATTGCCTGGCATTCGAGATCCGTTACGATGGATTCTAACAAAACCGATATCTAGTTTTCAATGATCACTTATGATCTGGTGAACTTTTGCATTCAGATCCTCGTTTCCTTTTCAAAGTCTCAATTTCAGACTGGTTGTCTTAATGCTGTTGAGTAATGTATCTAATTCTGTCATCTATTCCATCCTCATTCCACAGATTCTTAATTCTTTCAACAACTCTCTGCAGAGTATTAAAAGAGTTCATCTTTTTCCGTTATAGCCCGAAGGCTGATGTCGATAACGGACATGTGGCTTAATGTTCCACTGACCGCTGCGGGAAGAGGCGTCAACTAGTATTTTGTACCGGTGAGGAGTTCTCACCTTTAAACTTTGAGTCACTCATTAGGAGAAAAGTAACTTTTTCACCAAAAAGGTCTACAAATGCACAAATTCGGTAGCAAATATGACTTTAAACACCAGTGTAACGATTTTAGGGAACAAAAAACGGTTTTACATGTACCTACCCTAAAATGGACTAGCATGACCATCACCGTCACAGTTTACGTGGTCACCCCATTTTTGTTAATTTTTGTCAAACAGGACGAAAGTCCTGCCCGTTTTTTAACTGGCTCTAGTTATACACAACAAGTTGCTGTCCTTTAAAAAAGGACTGCAATACGTGAACCACATGCATGTGTTTCTAACCGAAATTCAATTTAAGAAAATTTCTAGGTGAAGTTTATTCATATAGGTTTGGTCACATTTTCTACAATTGTCTGCCTTCTTTTGACGGATTTAATCTCAAAGCAAATTGTTAAATTTTATCTCCGATTAGCTGGCAATTTTGATACAGTAACCCGTAATGGCTGAGACTTGACACCTGTTCTAGATTTATACGGAAGAAATCTATCATGGGAAAAATAGATGTAATGGTACACGTGTAGGACAGTTCTGTAGAACGCAGCTTTTTATTTTGTTGGAGCCCCCCCCCCCCTCCCCCAACATGAAAAACCATTGCTACAGACCACTTAGTATCAAATGGTATATTGATCTGATATATCATTTTTTTTTGCGAGCCTTAATGCACGAAGCTAATGCTGGTGAAAACTTTTTTTATCTTTTAAAAGCCAGAAACGTTGAATGACGTTTTTATTCAATTTGTTAAGTAACATGTATTTATATACCGCAAGTTTCTTCCTACTTCCTAAAATGCTTGTGCCATAGAATCAATGTTTAGCTTGAATATAAAAGTATATGTGTAGGACTCCAAAGTGCGATGGAACTCCAAAGTCCGATGGTCACGCCAAAGTCCGATGGTCTTCGCCAAACCCCGGTGGTCTAGACACGCCCAAGTCTGATGGTGCGGAAAACAATTAACGTTTATGACGTCATATTAGCACTGCACCCAAACCTCAATGCCGCGACATGCAAAGGTCTTTAGAATAAATATAAATATTAAATACCCTTATCTCTCAGGCAGGTGCGAGACTAACGCTCGAAAAAGTGTGTATTACAGTACCCGCATCGTTATTCTTTACAGGATACACGATACGATAGGATACACGCACGAGACCAGGATACACGCACGATAGGACAGGATACACGCACGATAGGATAAACGCACAACACGATAAACGCAAAACACGATACACGCAAAACACGATAAACGCAAAACACCGATATACCTGATAAACGATCTACACGATAGGATAAACGCAAAACCTGATAGGATTGTTTCAAAATGCGGACCGTTTTTTGACAAGACGAAAAGATTATTTTGAATTAAATTTAAAGATTATTAAAATTAAATTATATTTTAATTAAAATACTCGCAGAGCTTCAAATCTAAGCTATAAAGTAATTTAATTATTTTAAAAAGAACCTGATCTCTGTATTAATTTTACAAAAGTTGTTTATTTATATATATAAAAAATTGACAGTGATTAAATGGATTTTTATGAAATGGAGACTGTATTTTTTTTTTTTTAATTTCTTCTCAAGTGTGTGAATTTTGAAACTCTATAAACAGATTTATTATTTATGAAAAATATACATTTTAATTTTCTATAGCTATCTAATAAATT
This sequence comes from Saccostrea cuccullata, assembly GCF_032062105.1. Lineage (NCBI taxonomy): Eukaryota > Metazoa > Mollusca > Bivalvia > Ostreida > Ostreidae > Saccostrea > Saccostrea cuccullata. The sequence continues at coordinate 23,745 of NW_026938718.1, forward strand.
TATCTAATAGTACCAAGTTATTTCACGAAAGAAATTTACGCAATAAATTAATTATTTGTATTTGATGTCTAAAGCTTACAATCTGCGATGTATCCAAAAATCGCAATTAAATATTAATATCTTAGAAAATAATACAAGTAGAAGACTGGCCGAAAGAAAGGTTTAAAGAAAACGGCTTTAACAAACATTAATAAATTTAACATGATAGATCTATCAAGAACGAAACAGTTCAAGAAAATTAAATTTTCTGAATATAAATCTAAATAATTATTAAAATAATGGCGATCTGCATTAATACATGTAAACTGTGTCATGAGAATATGAATCTGCTACAACTGCACAAGTCATATACGTTTACGCTAAGCTCTGACTTGTAAAGTTAACATTTTACATTACAGATACTTAAAACCTCGTATTTATTAACAAACATCAGTGGTTAAATACTTTTATTACAATACAAAACAGAAAAATTAATTAACAAATATTAAAAGAGTGAAATGCGACTTTTCCGACTAAATAATTATAAATCATCGCTATTAAACTCTGTGTGTACTGTTTTTAATAATAACGAAAAAAGGTTTAATTCGGCAAATGAATTATTAAACCTTAAATATCATTTTACACTGAACCGGTTATCTCATATTAGGCATTTTCGAAGGGCGGTATTTTGAAAGTCGGCAACCAATTTAAAATTAGATAAACAAGATCTAACCAAATAGCCAAATCTTAATGCTAATTTTCATAGGTTAGAATGTTAGAACTATTTCATCCGTTTCTACGATCACTGAAATTGTTTCCTAGAATTCCTAGAATTAATTTTGTCCGTTTTACATAGAAAACCCGATAACCCGAAAGTGCACGTACCATAAGTGCAGTATATTTTTTTATGTTTATTAAAAGACTTATTTACATAAACATAATTATGGAAACATTGTACGAAATGAAAAAGAATTAACGGAATGAGTTTAGGGACTTCATTTCATTAAATTGATTTATTTGAATTTTTATTTAACATTCAAGATGATTTTTAATCCATAAATCGTACAATTATTTAATGTATTTTGAATTAAATCTTTGATAAAATTGTTCAAAGAAGTTAGGAACAAAATCCCGAAAATAAGAAGATGCGTTTCATTAGAACCAGGTAGTATTCGGGGTTACTAATTGATCCCCAGGTGAGAAATCAGTACAGTTATGCTGACGGTGATCACACACACACGGGCCGAGGTGTCAGTTAGGGGAGAAGGGGGGGGGGGGTTGACAGCACAGGAAGACAGTGTGCTAATTAGAGAGCTACACATACGTGTCAGTTTTCTTGTAAGGAAAGGTCTTCGATTTATTTTGATTTTTGTCATCCCGATGGATTATATTTTGAGTTTATTTCCACGCCGAAAAGGTAAGCTGTTAAAAAACTTCATGTTTATCCCCTGTACATGTATATATTATTTTTATGTTATCTAATGCCAGATAAAATTAATGAAAATCTTCTATTTAATAGTAACAGCCATGGTGTGATAAATTAGGTAGAACATATTCATTGATTATATTTTATTATTTTGATTTCTTTTATTAATTTAGACATATGTCAAGGAATTAATAATTAGCTTTAAAAAATAAATTTTAAAATTTGAACGTATACGGCCAAAATCGTTGTGAAAATCATCGGGATCATTGTCTTATGTTATATTATACTTGTAACATCAAGACTTTAAACAATTGTGCATACATGCAGGTCAGACGCGTAAACATATTTCTAACGTTATCAGACGATAAACAAGGAAAAACAGAATATTGCATGAAAAAAGATACATTTCAATATCCTGCTTATTATTTATTTATTTGCTTTTTGTCTACGCGAACATCGTAGCTTACCAAAAATCTTTCTCCGGTAACTCCGATTCATTTGAGAAAATCATATTAATAGTATTTAATTTTGACAAAATAAATCATACAATTCGATAAATTATTTTTTAAAGAAATAGACCAGTTGATCGATCTACTTATAATTTCATTTCCGAAAAATAGAGTTACTGTTTAAATTTTGACAATTACTCTCTGCTTTACCATGATATAATTATTTTATTTATTTAATTAATTACTTATTAATAAATCATTTTATTCATTAATGAAATACGCGATTAATTATTTTTTCCTTCTACGCTTTAATATTTCTTATATTGATGAAAAAGAAAGAAATAAATCTTTATTTTCTCTTTTTCGGTTGAATTAATCTTATTTTTATTAACAAAACGAAAAAGAAACTCGGAATAGCTCAGTTGTTTCTTTACATAGTAAAGATAAAAAGCGAGGGTTTCCGAATATACACGATAAACGCAAAACACGATACACGATAGAACCTGATAAACGATCTACACGATAAACGCAAAACACGATAAACGGAAAACACGATAGAAAACGCAAAACCTGATAAACGGAAAACACGATACGATAGGATACGATAGGATACACGCACGATACGATAGGATACACGCACGATAGAACACGATAGAATTGTAAAGAATAACGATGCGGGTACTGTAGCAGTAACCTAAATATCTTGAGACTAACCCTATTCACTCGACTTGTGTGCGAGGACTAACCCTAATTCACTCGGGTTGTGCAATGCAAGGACTAACCCTAATCAATCGAGTGGTGTGCGAAGACTAACCCTAATCTCTAGAATGTGCAAGCAATAAGCAAAATCAATAATAAAAATTGTATTCGAGGACGAATTTAGAAATGATTGCTTTTGATTGCAGGACAACGGCGTCAAGGATTGACGTCGGATTATTGTGACGTCATAAACGCTGATTGTTCATAAGCACCATCGGACTTTGGCGTGTCGGACCATCGCACTTAAGTGTCGCGCGTCTCATAGGAAACGAGCCATCGGACTTTGGCGTGACCATCGGACTTTGGCGCCCGTAAAGACAATGAGCCATCAGGGTTTGGCGCAGACCATCGGGGTTTGGCGAGACCATCGGACTTTGGCGTCACCATCGGACTTTGGAGTCTTACATATGTATAGGAGATAGATGAACACATGTATATAAATGCGGTATGCGGATTTTAAAGCGCGATTTGCCAATGAATGGCAGATTCTAATTCGAATAGGGCGAATTATTCTACGGGCAACTTGCCTAGGGGCGAACTCTCTAGCATTCTGGCGCATGCGTAGCCTGTCAATTGCCCATCCGGTTTAACCTCGCTTATATATTTACTGCGTGGACCTCAGGGTCCACGCAATCATTCCTATTGTCCTTATCTACTTCCATGCATATTTCATTTGATTCTTTTATTCTAATATGTGTTTGACAGTAACTTTCAATTGTTAATATCCGCATTGAAGCAAATTCGTTATTTATCAATATGCTAAACATTTGAGATTTTAAAATCGCTTGCAGAGTTGCAACCTCATAAGTCAAAATATATCATATTAATAAACATACTTTTCACTTGCATTAACGGGGGTCTCCACACGAATAAAAGTCATCGAAAGGGGCGTTAAACAACATAGAAACGAAGAAGTAAACATGTTATGATTCTAAATACCAATGTATACTTTTTATATAAAAGAGTTGTTTTCAAATGTATAAAAGTAATTAATTTCGATGAAATGATTCAAAAGGTTTCAAGGGCCTTAACAAACTAATAGATGCAGATTTTGATGACATTTTCCCGTTGTTCCTTGCTTTAAAAGAATGCTTTGTTGTTTAAAACATTGATATTTGAAATGTATAAAAAGGACATTGTTTATCAACGAACAGTTATCTTTCTAGATATATTTAGCCTTCTTTAAGACATTAAAAACAATAGAAAACAAAATATTACACAACTAAACAGAATTATTATAGATAAGTAAATATAAGAACGAAATACTGTGAATAAAAAAAAAACCTATACATACCAAAGGTTGTTTCAATCTTAAAATTTCAACATATTTCTTAAAACTTTACACTATACATCGGCCGTCCGCCGTGCTCAATACTTAGCATCTGCTCTAGAATCGCAAAATAAGGAGTTGACCCTTACGCCACATGTATGTTCTAATTCCTCTATGGTAGGTGTAGACCGGTCCTTCGTATTAGACCGAATAAACCGAGGCCCCTCTCGAGGGGAACGTTAAAAATATAAAGAACAACCAAAACCTTGATAATTACATGTATCTTAAATTGTAAGAATTACCTGCCTTTTCGCCTTTGACCGTTAATTATGTTCATTGTATTGCCTCTCCCACAAGCTTGTATGTGAGATTCCGAGCATACGGCATTACATCCTGCGTTACAAAATATGATTTGATCCTACATTTCGTAACTTCAAGGTATATCAAGGCAGTTATTAAAAGAAAAAAAACAGCTCCCTATAAACTAACATATTAATTATTCAAAGGTAATGAATCTTAAGATATTCGTGTATATAAATACATGTGGAAGGTCTTCTTGAAATTCAGAAGTGTTTCTCACCTTGAAGGAATATGCTTAGAACAGCACAGGAAACTAACAATATACATGTGAAGCGGTTGTACATAGTTCTTTCTTTCCTATTAAAAATACAAATAAAAACAATAAAAAACAAGGTACGATTTCAATACAAATAATGCCCTCTAATCTCTTAAAAATGAAACTGAAGTAAAAGATGAATACTCATGCTCTCTTACTCATTGAAATGCAATGCAGAAAAATTGTACAAATTGTTCTTAAGGATTGTTATGTAAGTTGTAGGTTATGGTGTCACATGCATAAGGTTTTTCCTGTTATGTATTTGATTGTGATTGTACAAGTCTTCCATTAAATGATGAGCATTACTATAGCAGCAAATTGGAATCCTCAACAATTTCGTGTAGCCTTTCAACTTTAGAAAAAATGTTCAACTTTACAATATTGCTTTAAACCATATGACATTCAAGCAGCTTTTCAGTCCTTCAACTGGAGCAAGATTGGATTTGATCTTCACCCAGGACCAACTGCACCTGGCAAGCAAGGAGGTGCTTATACAATGCAACATATAACTACTTAAGACGTCAAATGATCACCTACTATATATGTGTGTGTGCACTTTCCAAAATCAACTTATTTACAAGTTAAATATCTACATTTAGCGCAATAAGTGAAATATTACAGTGAATAAGAAGAATCTTAAATGTTGAATGGAAAAATTTATTGTGTGATTCCTGATTCCGAAAAGAATTCCAATATTCCGCTGAGGATCGCACGAGATTTACTATTGACAGACAGCTTCCTGTGTGATTTTAAAGAGCCTAACGATGTCCGGGGACAACAGCGCAAAGAGGAAATCAGAAACTTTCAAATGAAAACCTTCTTTTCATATTTTGTTGACTTTAATGTTCTTTCATATGACTGACTTTTGATCATACTTTTATTTCATATTATCTCATCATGCTTATTAGAATGCATATAATTTATTTTCAAGGGTTTGCTATGCTGCACAGTCATATTTACAAATGTATCAACTTTATACTTATAGTTCTCATTGTCTCCACCCATTCATAATTTAATTTTACAGGAGTAAAATTAGGTGGGCAAGGGGGATGTATAGCCACTAACCAAAAGGTTAGGGGTCATACAACATGTTAAATTAGAATATTATTTTATTTCCCGTAGTTTGCAGTATCTGTTTATGTCAAAATCAAATCATGACAGTATTGAGATCTACCAGATTGCTTGGCTATCACATTATTGTTAATCCCTTTGAAGTTTAATTAGTTAATCTCTTAAGTAAATTAAGTTGCCTAATTATCTATACCTGAGGCACGACAGGTGTGACAACAATTATCACTCTACCTGTCCATGTCACCTACTCTTTCAGTGACAAGACATTTGAGTAAATCACCTTAATTACTTACATCAACTCAAAAGCAATTATAGAGGTATATGTAAAATGTTGAAGTAGCAGTCTAAGTCAGAGTTAAGAGTCAGTCTAGAGTCAGAGTTAGAGATAGAGTGTGTTAGCTAGAGTTAGGCATGCAGCTAGCAGACCCAGTCATAGATGTGTGTATATAATGTACATGTTCCTGTAATAAAGACTGGAAAAGGCATTTCTACTTATGTCTTAATCCTTGAAGGTTTTATGTCAGGGACAGTAACCAAGTCTAATGGTTACTGCGTGACCGAGTGTTGTAGGGTGCACTACTTATTCCGGGTGGACCCCTATCCTCCCCGACGGCCGGTCACAATACCATGCATGAATACCCAATGTCAATATGTTAACAATGTTCCTACTGGAAAGAGACACAATAGAGTCTGGGATGCTAACAGCAAGCTAGCTGCAGGTGATTTGATATAACATTGACAAATATTCTAGTTTTGTAATTCCTGTTGACCTATATTTATTTCTACGCATTTATTTGAAATTCCTCTGCAGCTGTCCAACATACTGGCATTGGTTATGAACAGGTCAGTGGAATACTTGCTGAATTAAATGTCCCACCTGTCACACCGTGCATAACCCCACATATGGGGGGCGGAATAGTGACACCCGGGAGTGAAGAATCCGAAGCGGTGTTTGCAAGGTGAGTTGACCTGATTAGCTTTTCTACAGTGATTGAGATAATAATAATCCTATATTAACTTACGGTGGAACAAAGTGATATCCTGATTAGAATTGAAATTAGACAAAAAATAGAGGTACTGTGAGCAGTGAGCTCACTAAATGATACTCCGCCTCCCATATTTATATAATGGGGGTGTCAATGTTTTGTTGTGATAAACCCAAAATGTGTGTTAGATCAAAAAGTAAAACAAGAGGTGCACAATGGCAATATATAATAAAGATTTTGTGAAAGTTTCATACAATTTTATTCAGTGATATGAGAGGAGTTGCGGATAAGAGATGGGTACCCCAAAGCGTAACACACAGACAGACGTACAGACAGACGCACGGACATAACGATTACTATATACCCTCCCGCTTTTCAAGTAGGAGGTATAATAAGACCTTAGGAACAAATCATACTATCGATATATTTATTGATATGTTTTCATTTACAACTGCATAAGAATTTCATGTACTATATAAAAACCTTATTGCATGAATTTGCATTGCTATGTTTGACCTACAGGCCTGCTATCACATAAGAGCTGTCATGTAAATTGTCGGATGACTGGATTTTAAGGTCAAGATCTAGTAAATGTCTTGAGACTATATAACTTTTTGGTACTAGATCCATTATGACGTCATAATCATTTTCAACTTCCTTTTTCCCGTACTTTACGGCTTTTATAGAATTAAGTAGAAAATTTATTTCATGTATTTTTTAAAGCATTTTCAGGAAATTCAATTTGAAATTACACGAAAAATAGTCCCGATACCTATATTAAAATTGACATTATTCTGAAGAAGAGGCCTTGGCCAAACAGCTATCTTGATACATTTTCTTTGTCTGACAGGGAAAAAAGTCCCATATTCATGACTGGATTTCTTAACTTTTCATTGAAAATGAGTTCAAAATGATTTTTCATCTTGTTTACCTACAAATTATGCCCCGAAGCACCTTCTTTGATCAAGCTAAACTTATAAAGCATCATTAAAGGAATTTATTTCTCAAATTTGAGAAATCTGTAGGCACCTTTCATTTACTAGATCTTAACCTTAATATGACTGGAGAAGAAGTAAGCTGTGGCTACATCCACCAAAAAGAAAGGCCCAGACACCAAAAAAAGTGGAAAAGATAAAGCAACAGAAGAATGATCATAGCAGCAAAAAAAGGATTGCCACCCCTCTCCATAGAACGCCAAAACGTTCCAGAGTTTGCACCGGTACACCAAAAGCCAAACAACATATGTCTAATTTACATTCAAGCTTTAAAATTTCAGATAATTGCTGGGAAGATTGTGTTGAAGTTGCACACAATAACACCGAAACTCAAGCAGAAGAGACTAACTGTGCAAATTATTTGCACTCACTGTTTGATAGCGCAATATCTGCAATGGATGAACAGAGTCGAGCAAATTTCATAGATTTTTTAAGACTTGTCCATAACTCAAAGTTCCCACTAGATAACATATCATTTTTATTGTTTTTAGAGACTGTCAGATTTTATTCCTTGAGCAATAGTAGCAAAATGTGGTACTGGCCTGATACAAAGAGGTTTTGGAAAGTTGGATATAGAGTTTTCAACGCAATATTTTTGTATTATTTGGGTGGTCCAAAGGGACTTGGATAAAAGTCAGAAGACACATTATAAGTCGGGCTAAAAGCAAATACTGCTGCAATTAATTTTGCAGTTCCTAGTTTAATTTCAAATAAACGAATTTGATATCCCGAAAGAAATAAAACCCGCGGTAATCCATCAAATTTTAGACGCGTTACAGGCATCTGGAGATAAGGAGTACATGATGTGTGCTGATGCAAAGAAAGTTACTGCGGGCGTTAACAAGCATGGGGGAGATGTTGATATGTTCGGACATGAAGCAGAGCCAACTTTCAATGAAAAGAAAGATAGGCTCACATGTGACATAGAGTTTGTTAATAATATCCAGGAAACGATGCGTTCTTTAGATTCCAGTAGCAATTTGGACAGTTGTTGGATTCAAGATCATTTAATAATCTTATGTCGAAAACTTAGCTGTCAGTTACGCGAAGGAAGAGAACTTCAATTTAACAGAAATATGGCTTGCAAAAATTTATGACAATGGCTGGCAATGACTGGAGAAATTCAAAATTTATTTATGCTATAAGCAGCCTGCAAGCATCTCTGTACCAGCTGAAAGAATTCATCCTCAACTCCCTGAAGCCTATTACATCTATTACCACAACTGCAACGTTTTTTTTTTATCCCGCATGTGTCTGAGATTACAGGTGGTGATACTGTGGATGCGTTACACCAAGAAAATCTAATTCGACTGCTGGACGTAGGTGATGATAATGAAGAGTTAGAGTATCGGTTTATAAAACAAAGGACTAACAGATGGAGGACAATCCGAGAGAATGCAAGGGTTACAGGCAGCACGCTTCATACAGCAATTGGTCTTAGGGGAATGAAGCGTCAAAGAGAGTATGTACATCATGAGAGCATTGTTTCTCCTGAGCTACAATCAAGATTTAACCATGGAACATTGAATGAAGAGAATGCGGTAGCAACTTTAGTTGGCAGATTCATGCCAATCTTTTTTCCTGTCGGATATTTCATTGAGGAAGGTTGCTATGTTTTACCTGGAAAACACGTCCAGTGTTTGGGAGAGGTTTCTCCAGATGGAAGTATCAGACAAGTTAAAATGGATTCAAATGGACAACTAGTTGAACTACAAAATGTATTAGCAGCTGTTGAAATAAAATGTCCATTCCCCACTGACGATAAAATAACAGTTCATTATAAATTTCCCGAATATTATGCATGTCAATGCCTATCCGAAATGAAGGTTCTTGGAACAAACAAACTGATCTATGTTTCGTATTCTGAAGAATCTACAACTTTCTTCCAGGTTAATTTCAGTGAATAACTATGGGAAGGAATCTTGAAGGAAGTGGAAGATTTATATGATCAAGAAAGACCAACTGTTCTTACCAAATCGCGGGAATCCACAAATGCACTTAAGAAAAAGATCAATGAATTTGTTAAAACAAACACAATTTTTCTTGGGGAGTTTGCTTCTGTGAAAATGATAAACTCAGACTGTGGGCAGATATGTGAGAAAATGCCTCTGTTGTACGCCTGGCCAAGAGAGAGACACACAAAAGTGATAACTGTAGATGATTTGATGGTACAATTAGAATCAGCAAAAACACTTCTTGAGAATGGATATCAACTGCAAAGAAAACGGGCAACGGAAGTAATGGTTTGGGTTCTCACAAACAAAGATCGAAATTCCAAATTACAAATTCCTTGCTCTGTACCAATTGCGTATGGCATGAAGGATTACAGATTAACATCGGCTGCTCTTAGAAATGCAACAGATGAGGTTTTGGAGTCCTGTCATCAGAGGGGAATTCACATTCGGTCCTTTTCAACTGATGGTCAATGGATACAGTTGATGACCCGTGACAGTGAAAATAGACCGCTGACAGTCTTTCAGTTACAAAAGGATGTATGGTCTGAAGTAGAGAAACTGTCCAAAGCTAATTTGATTGCACTGATAAGTAATTTTAACATTCCCCGAACTTTCAGCAATTCTAATGAGGAGTCAGATGACGTTTTTTTGAAAGTAAGTACGGAGAGAATTAATTTGCCAAACAGTCAACAAACCCTTTTGAGAATTTTTGTTCAAAGCTCAGACGTGGCGTTTGAAAAAATATATACTTCAAAGCAAAGGGATCTCTGGAAAAATGACCGGAAAAAGATTGCCTCAGAAGAAGATGACAGCGCTGTAGACCAAGGCTATAGTGACTGGCTTTCAGAGGATCTTATTGTATCGATGCAGAGTATGTCTGATACAAAAGATGTTGCAAGCGTTGTGTGTGATGTTGATAAGTCTTTGATCGGCGCTCCTGTTGATGACGAAAACAATTGTACAAATAGTGAAATAGACTTATCTTATTTGTTCTCTGAATCAGCAGATGAATTTGCAACTCCTGATATAGAAGAATCTATAGTAGACCCATTTGAAAATCAGGGTATCCAAGTTGTCTCTGAGAATTTTAACAGTGCTGTTTTTCAGAATCATGGAGACGAGTCTGTTCATGGAAGGGATCTGAGTGATGATTCCTTTATATTAAATCATTTGCTGTTAAATCTACAACGTGTGGAAAAGCTGAAGGGAAAATGGAACGACTGTAACAAAGAAGATCTTTCCACAAAACTGAAATCAAAAGAAAAATTAATGAGGATGACACATATAGAAATAAATTGTGTCTGTGAAAATCTAAGACAGATTTTGCCAACACTTCAAGCAGTCACAAAATCGTGGGGCAAGGAAAGAAAAGTTTCGATCTTGCGTGCTATGCTTGGTATCGATTTCTCTTATGTTGAGATTAACATGAAAAAAGCACCACGCAAGAAGACAGTTCCAAAACTTTCCACTTTGTGCATCAAAAAATTGAGAGCTAAATCCTTTCCAAAAGCAGTGCTAAACGTAGCTTATGCATCGTACTTGTTTGCTAAAAGGTTCTTACAGTGGCAGGAGAATTCGGTAATTTCAAGTAATGTAGAAATTGAAGGTTTTGAAAACGAAATCCCATTTTGGTACTCATATCCAGAATTACACTCAAAGACGGGAGAACTTTTACCTAAAAGTGTAGATTGCTCACACAATCTCACTCATCTCCGCGTAAGAACATGTACGACTGGTATTGCTGGTGTTACAAGTGAAGGATGGAAAGCCTGTGCCAAGTCAAATAAAACTAGTTTTAGTTTAGCGCTAGTTGAAGACGTAATCGACAAGCAAAGCGTTCCCAATGCAAGGACGCATTTTTCCCTCGAAGTTGAAGATTGGATGCGTGACCATGGATATTACAAAAGCGCTAATCTTACTAAGCTAGTGCGCAATTGGTACGATGCCTGTGATGTCTCGGGTATTGCAGCAACAGAAAGAATCGAAAAGTTATTGGAAATGAGAACATTTTTGTTGGATGGAGTACAGTTTGGTTCCTTTCCCCCTCCTGGTAGATATATAAAATCTATACCTATTGTTACTTTTGAGGGCATATGTATAGATATAGACACTAAACTTCAGCTTTATGGAATGACAGATGGTTATAATATTAGAAGTGTTGGTTCGCTGGCTGCTGATACTACAGTCGGGTTATTACAATCTTTAAATCCCCAGAGTCACGTGTCAATAAAAGCTATCGATGTTCCCTCTTTGATGGCTATCGTAACCGAGGTGATGACTTGTAAAGTGAATTTAGACAGGTAATAATGAACATTTTCTTGTAGCGAAAATGTGTAGATATATCATAATATATTAATATATGTCTAAATCCATACTCAATGGAGAAATAAATTAAGATTTTGTATTCTCCATATAATGTACTCAGATATTTGAGGTTAAGGCTGTGCAAAAAACTAAATTTTTGTGTTGGATTTTTATTACAGGGGATTTCACATGCGAACAGCAAGGAAAAGCGGCATATACCCATTGCATGAAAGCGGTGTTAGTAACCAAGAAGATGACATGGAGGAAAGAGTACGACAAGTAACGTGTTTGACAACAAATGTAATTCCTAGGTATATATTTGATGTTTTCAAGTTTTCAGTATTTTCAACATGATGATCTAGCTGAACTTTTCGTATCTTATATGAAAACATTCGAACTTGCTTGGTTCTTTTAGGAATCACCCATTTGATAGCAATATCAGGAGAACTGCTGCGAGAAAAATTAAATCTGGGGGCATTTCCGGACCACAAGAGCCATCAAGGGGCGCCTTACCTGTCCGACAGTGGCACAGACGCGATGAGTCCAAAATATTAGCAACAACAAGACTAGGAATTTCTGAACTTTAATGATACTGGTCAAGATATATCATTTTGCAACTTGAGTATGAATAATATTTTGTTAATAAATTTATGAAAGTACTGATATATTTTAGACATTCTTTGATAGATTATTATAATTTAAATACATTTATTTATATTTATAACATGCCTGAAGTATGTTTTAATTGATACCACATTTTAAGGGGTTCTTTTTTTTTTGGTTGGAATCATGTGTGTAAACAATTATTATAATTTCGATTATCATATACATGTATAACCATTTGCGCAATGTAATAATTAAAATAAAGGGGGGTCAAGGTATTGAATATCAGTATTGAAACTAACTTGACAAGCAACCTTCAATTTTAATAAACAAAATACAAATCAATTTCTTAGAGCAAGAGTTTATTTAATAGCTTTGATATGACATTCAAACCACAGGTACTTGTGGACAGGACCCCCACCCATTCCCAACCCCCAATATATGCCCCTAGCTTGTAATTTTCGAGGAGTATGCCATGCCCACAAGTACCCGTGATCCAAACATTATGCAGTCCAATCTGTGACTGAAAACAATGGCAAAACATCATATGAAAAGAGCAACTCATTATCTATGGTCTATTCCAAACAGTACAAACTAAAATATTTAACCAACCTCACTTTTCTTAGTTGTTTCTAATTTAAAAGTTCTTTAACATTTTCATATGCACAACACGTAAGGTATTCACTTCGTTTGAATTTGAGAATTGTTATTTCTATCTGTATGGTCCCGAATTTGATGACGTTTTAAAGCAAATTGAGATCTGTACTCTTTACCACAGGTACAGTAAAACAATTTTGGATCTGTGTGTTTGTTTTTCATATGGCGGGATAAGGTTTTCTTTTCCACAAAAGTTTGAGCACAGATGTCACATTTATATCTCTTCTGTTTCCTCACCTTGCAATTTTGTTCATGTGTTTCAACGTCTCTAAAAAGACTGAAGCATTTTGAACACATCTTTCTGACATCCAGATGTGCCTTAAAATGTCTTTCTAAAGCATATTTGTCTTTAAACTTCTTTCCGCATTGTGAACAATCATGTACAGAATCCAGATGTTTAAATTTAACATGGTTCTGAAGACTACTATTAGAAGAGAATTGTTTCCCATAGTGCGGGCAAAAATACTCTGTCTGTAAATGTCTTTTTAAATGATTTGATAGATAATATTTTGAAGTGAAGATTTTACCACATTGATCACAATTGAATGTTCCAGATAAATGACACATTACGTGTCTCGTTAAGTTTGATTTCGTGGAGAAAGTCTTCCCACAGGTTTCACATGAAAATCGACACAATTTTTTTTGTACAGGTACTTTCACCCACCTCCTCCTGGTGATCGATAAAACTATTGTCAAATTGAATATGATTTTAGTTCACTTTCCATTCTACAAGGTAAAAAAATAATTTGAAAAAATTAGAAATCTTATTTATCCAATTATCCAAGGATGTTTTACAAATAAAAGTTTCAATAAAATAAAATCTCGAAGCGAGGGATCGTGTCAAAACTGGAAGTGCTATTGATAAAGCATCTACCCGTAGATAAAGCATTGGTTTATCCTCCACAAGTATGAGATAAATATACCAATATTTGTAGTAGAGTATATATCGAAATATACAAATAGATTTTTAGTAAACAGAGTTAAAGCGCACTTATTCAGGGACGAGAATTAATGAGAGAGTTAATAAATTGATTGTAGCAATTTATTACTTGTATAATCAATATAATTTTTGTAGAAACAGTTCATTTCTATTAGTTGGAAAATTATTCCTTCCCCCGGTCTCCACTTAAATCTTCACCCCCTGGTACCACACACTAAAACTGAAGTCTGTCCCCTTTATTTGAGGTGGAATCCTCGGAAAGATTACATTGTCTGGAGCAAAATTATATCTAGATTCCCCTCACATGATTCAAATTAAGTTGAATGATATACAAGGCACCAATTTTCACCAAGAAATGGTCAAATTTGCGTTCCCGAATGCTAGTACCAGATATTGCAGAAGTGTTTGTATATTTCTAGGACGAATCCCGAGGTGAGAAACGAGTAACAGTAAGCTGGGATATCACTTTGTTCCGCCGTAAGTTAATATAGGATTATTATTATCTCAATCACTGTAGAAAAGCTAATCAGGTCAACTCACCTTGCAAACACCGCTTCGGATTCTTCACCCCCGGGTGTCACTATTCCGCCCCCCATATGTGGGGTTATGCACGGTGTGTCAGTCGAACATTACTGAGTAGCAGACAGGAAGAAGTCATATGAATTCTTAATGGTGTTAAAATTTGAATCACAATATGTTGAAAAATACCAATCGCCAATGGTTTTAATTTCACGCTGCAAGAACTTCAATAATTTTAATTTTGTATATGTATATGCATTCAAATGTTTTTAAAAACCAATGATAGCATTTACTATGGTTTTAATTTCTGATTTTTTAGGTCACCTGAGTAAACTCAGGTGACCTATTACTATCTGTTTTCGTCCGTCGTCGTGCGTCGTCCGTCGTCCGTTAATATTTGAACATTTTCAGCTTCTTCTCTGCAACCACTGAACCAATTTCAACCAAATTTGGCACAAAGCATCTATGGGTGAAGGGGAACAAAAATTGTGAATTTTATGATCCTTGCCCCCCCTGGGGCCTGGGGGGTGGGGCCAAAACCACGAAAATTAATGCAATCTTTAAAAATCTTCTTCTTTACTCCTAGACATCAAGCAGTCAAACTGTTTGCATGATTGTAATCAGCAATGAGTCCTCTACCAAAATTGTGAAATTCATGGCCCTGAGGTTAGGGGTTCTAGTGCTAGGGCGGGGCTAAAGAAGTTTATAGTGAAAATGCATTATTTCTTTGAAAATCTTCTTCTCTGCTCCTGGGTATTAAATAAACCAACTAAGTACATAGTTATGATGAGCAAGCTTAAGAGTGCCTCTACCAAAGTTGTGAATTTTATGGCCCCAGGGTCAGGGGTTCTGGTGTTAGGGTGGGGCTCTATTGATTATATATAGTGAAAATACATGATTTCTTTGAAAATCTTCTTCTCTGTCCCTGGGTATTAAATAAACCAACTAAGTACATAGTTATAATAAGCAAGAGTGCCTCTACCAAAATTATGAATTTAATGGCCCTAGGGTCAAGGGTTCTGGTGTTGGGGGGGGGGGTCTATTGATTTTATATTGAAAATACATGAATTCTTTGAAAATCTTCTTCTCTGCCCCTAGGTATTAAATAAACCAACTAAGTACATAGTTATGATGAGCAAGAGTGCCTCTACCAAAATTGTGAATTTTATGGCCCCAGGGTCAATGGTTCTGGTGTGTGTGGGGGGGGGGGGTGCCTATATTGATTATATGGCGAACAATACATGAATTCTTTGAAAATCTTCTTCTCTGCGCCTAAGTATTAAATAAACTAATTAAGTGCATAGTTATGATGAGCAAATGTGCCTCAACCAAAATTGTGAATTTTATGGCCCATGGTCAATGGTTCTGGTGTTGGGAGGGGGGGGGGGCTCTATTGATTATATGGTGAAAATACATGAATGCTTTGAAAATCTTCTTCTCTGCTCCTAGGTATTAAATAAACTAACTAAGTACATAGTTATGATGAGCAAAAGTGCCTCTTCCAAAATTGTGAATTTTATGGCCCCAGGGTCAGGGGTTCTGGTGTTAGGGCGGGGCTCTATTGATTATATGGTGAAAATACATTAAATCTTTGAAAATGTTCTTCTCTGTCTTTGGGCATGAAGCAGATGAACTACCTATATAGTTATGATGAGCAAGAGCCCTAATCTTGCAGAATTGTAAATTTCAAGGCCCCAGGGTCATGGGTGGGGGGGTCTACATATATACTGAAAGTGATCATGAATTAATTGTTTGAAATCTGCTCCTTTGTATTTATAAAACATTTATTTATTTTTTGATAGGCAATTTTAGGGGGCCTTTTAAAAATTTGTGCAATGTGTGGACCTAGGGTCAGGGGTTTGTGTCATAGTGTTAGGGGCACTACTGATTATTGCTGAATATTACTGATTAGCTGGAGTGCATTTTTGTTCCCCTAACCTGCGTATGGGTATTCAGTAACCAAGCTAAGCAACTGCTAAGTGTACTGTTATGATGATCAATGGTGCCTCTTTCAAAATTGTGAATGCCATATAGCATCTGGCTTAAAACATGAATCAAATTCAATACACAGTAACTGGAAAATTGTTGCATAATGCTCAGGTGACCTATAAGGCCTGTGGGCCTCTTGTTCTTGCTTGTAAGTACTCTTGTGAACCATAGCCTTAATAATGAGCCTAGCTCTTGTCTAAAAGATATTCATTAATTAATAATTATTTAATTTTTAAGAAGCAATCAATCTTCCTCCATTACTGTGAGTGTAGATGGGGCATGGCAAAAGCGAGGAAGTGGGAGGTCATATGACAGCCTTACTGGTAAATTTATTTTTATACCAGTTAGAGAGTTACTGAGGGGGGGGGGGGGGGGCAAAAAGAGAGTAAGAAAAAGCACCATCTTTAAAGCATAATAATTACTAGTGTAGATGTATTTTTATAAAGTGAAAAATATTTGATTTACATTATTAAACATAATTTTATTCTCCAGGTTGTGTCACAAAGATCTTTTATATGCTTGATTACTAGCTATATTCTCTCATGTTTTTCATGTTATGTTAAAGGACACTGCTCCATGATAGGAAGCCAGACGGGAGAAATTTTGGGTTATAGCTTTAGAAACAAATCATGTAGAATTTGTGAACGAGCAGAAAAAAACAACCAAGCCCCAGTTCCACATGAATGCAAAAGGAATTGGACAGGTAATTATATATTTCCTCAGATTTAATATTGGTCTCCCTGCAAAGGTTAATTCTGGGGATTATGAATACAGAAAAACAGTATTTTTTTGTGCCAATAATTTTGATATTTCTACTTATCAGCCCTTTCTTAGAACATTTATAAACCCCTGCTTCTAAGGAGAGGGGGATATACTGTTTTATCCTTTTGTATCTGTCAGTGTGTTTAGCTGTAGCAAATTTTTGTATCAGTTTTCTCCGAAACTACTCCTCGCAGATGCTTGAAATTAATTAATTAGCACTCTCTGTTATTAGCTCACCTGAGCCAAAGGCTTGGTATGTCTGTCTGTTCGTCCGTCCATCTGTCTGTTACGCTTTGGGGTATCCATCTCTTATCTGCAACTTCTCTTATACCATTGAGTGAAATTTAATGAAACTTTCACAGAATGTATATTACATATTGGCATTGTACACCTCTTATTTTACTTTTTGATTGGACACATATTTTGGGTTTACCATAACAAAACATAGACACTGCTATTTTATACATATGGGAGGCAAGGGGTATCATTTAGTGAGCTCATTGCTCACAGTACCTCTAGTTTAAGCTTGTCCCATATGGAGTATGATCTGACAGAATAACTCTGTAATAAATTGATATGTGTATTTTAAAAGAAAAGCTTCCTTTGGAATTCAATGATTAATAATAGTCCATGCAATTTTTACAGGTAGCTCCAAGTCCATGGAATCTGACATGGTGGTGGAATTGGTTAATTCAACATTAAAGAAAGGGATTCAAGTAGAGGCACTAGTTGGGGATGACGACACAACCACAATGTCAAGAATTCACAAAGAAATAGACCCCAGCATTAAAAAACACTCTGACAAAAACCATATTAAAAAAATGTATCAAATCCACTCTATGCTCTGCAAAAGAAACACAACAGTTTGTCATCAAAAGTGATAAAATAATATACATTCAGAAGTCTTTAAGCTATATGATCTCTCAAAACCAGGGGAATCCCACCGGGATAGACAAAGGCCTTGATGCTCTGACTCTTCACCCATTCAACGACCACAGCCAGTGTAGTGAAGTATGGTGCCACCACAAAAAAATACAACAAAGAAATACAGTTCACTACCCTATGGACGGCCTTTAGAGAGTAAGAACCTATAAGCAAGATCTTTTAAGCATTTTCAACAGACTAAAGAAACATAGCGCCAACCTTGCTAATCTTGGAAGCACCCAAGCAAGTAAAAGCTTCAACAAGACAGTAGCTTCCAAGGCACCTTAATCCCACCTCTTCAGTCGTACTATTGGCTACAGAGTTGCAGCTACTGTAGCACAGAAAAACCTAGGGCAACGGTATTTGATTGAGGTACACTTTATAACTTAAATATATTTAAATTTCATCCTATTGATTACTGTGGTTTCATCAATATTCATTGAGCATCAATTTTTGAGGATTTTGTTGTTGAGCAGATCCATGAAATTGAATGTTCATTGAATTAAAAAAATATGTTATCCATTTGTATTCTCGAAAATGTCTGATATAGAAAACCACGAAAATTGAAGCAAACAGAAATTGATGAAACCACAGAAATAAATTGGATCACTCATTTGGTCCTCTGCAGCACAGGGTAATTTGTTAAATGTAGTCATACTTGCTTTCTGTTGGACTGATTTTGGCTGTGTTGCATTATTTTGATCACTCTATTATGAATCATCATGCATCTGTGAAATTTAGCTTTCATGTAATGCAATACTGGGTATATGTTCTATGTGGATTTTTTTTTAATTTAGGTGAATAAAAAAATGGGATTATCACCAGGCGGACACACCAAAAATTGACTGCAAAAAAGGACATGTCTGCTGGTCGTAAAAAGGCATTGTCACTAACTACAAAGGCAAAGAGGAGGAGATTATTTCTCAAGGCAGAAAGGTGACTAGGTTGATACAATATACTTTAAATATGTATGAAAATTTTACTATTCTTTTGAAAGTTTTCATAAGATTTTATTTTTTCAAAATTTAAGGAAACAAGTGATAGCCTGCAAAGAAACAAGAGAGGGGCCAACTTACTCTTGTGGTATTGGTTTGCATACTGGGAATGACACTGAAACCATTCCAGCTCCTGTGACCCAGCCCCTAAAACAGCCTCTACAGATTTCTAAAAAGAATCCTTTGATCTTTTTTGACCTTGAATCAACAGGACTGGGTATGTGATTTTTAAATTGTGTTTAATATTTAAAAAAAAACATCATAGAAACATTTTTCCCTTCAGTATTACTGAAACTAATGCTTATGTTAATAAATTGGAAAAGAACATGAACACTTGTGAATATTATGAACAGTTTAAGTTTCATCATTTTTAGCAAGGACCTTTCATATTACACAGATGGCAGCTGTGTTTGTAGAGGAAGTGTTCTCAGAATATATCACGCCAGAGGTTCCTATCACACAGAAAGCTGCAGAAGTCACCGGAATTACATTTTTAGCAGGAAAAATGTATTGTAGAAATGTTGAAGTTAATGCTCTCAAACTCACTGCTGCTGTTGATTCCATTCTTGATTTTTTCTCAAGGTTTCAGTCAAAGGTAGTTTTGATTGGTCATAATGTTAAATCATTTGATTGCCATTTATTTTTAAATGCTGTTGAGGCTTGTGGGAAAACTGATGAGTTTTCAAAATGCATAGCTGGATTTATAGACACAAAGTTACTTTTCAAACTTTTTGATCCAGAATTAAAATCTTACTCACAGAGTGAACTTTTGAAGCACTATCTTTCATTAGATTACAGTGCTCATAATGCTCTGGATGATGTGATGGCATTACAGAAACTTGTGAATTATGTTGGGATTGATGTAACCAGCTCCATGTATTCAACTGCTTCTTTTACATTTTCAAATGCTTTTGAAAACTATAAGTACAGTTCTGAGGTTCATAAAAATGCACCTTCTTTAGAACATTTAGTAAGGGAGAAGATTTTAAGCAAGAGCATGGCCAACAAAATTGCAGGTAGTGGGTTAAACTTTAGGTTTTTGCAAGTGGCCTACACTAGAAACCCTCAGGATGGAATTCTGAATTTACTCTCAGAACAAATAGTAGACATTGATCATGTTCGTGTTACAAAGTCCCAAAACGTAATTTCATGCTTGAACAAATATTTTGCTTCCAAATGTGAAAGTTAACTAGATTTCTGAAAATTTGTAGAATTTTCAAAGGAATTGTCATTTCATGGTAACTATATCATTGTATATGCAAATATTGACCAGTACATTGTAACACAATATTTGAATCAGAGTAAGTGTTATGTGATTACCAGGTAGCTAGATTTCTGAACATTAGTAGAATTTTCAAAGGATGTTATTTTCATGGTAACTATATCATTTTGCATGTATATGCAAATGTTGACCAGTACATCATGTACATTGTAACACAATATCTGAATCAAAGTAAGTGTTATGTGATAATGAATGATATACCAGGGTATTTTGTGCATTTTTATTGCCATTGAAGATTGTTTTTACTTTTTACTTATAATTGTATATATATAGAGTCTGGATTTTATGAATGTAAAAAAGTTAAAGTATGTTAAATGTTATGTTGATGTATATTTATTAATTTTGTACACTAACACTATTTATTTAAGGTATGATTTTTCTAAGAAGTATTGAAAGGTTTATCAAATCTAGCTATTAATTATCCCTTAATATTTAACTGTTTAATGTAAATTAAGTTCCTTTGAATAAAACTAAATTTTTCAATGAATAGATTGTATGAGAAATTTCCTAAAATTTCGACATGAAAGATTTTTCCCATATGAATAGCACTATAATCATAAATTATATGACAGAGGAAATTCGGAATTTAGATGTCAGTTGTGTAAAATACCTGTGAAATCAATATTTATTTATAGAAGTATAATAAATAAAGGTATGTGTGTCTTCATTTATATCCCTGGTTTGTTATCTTTACGAGGTTATTTATTTTAGGAAGTTATTATAAAATAATTCTTACATTTATGATTTTTAAGAAAATTTAGAGAAAATTCGGGTTAATTTTTTTTTCATTAATTAGTCCGATTACCTTATCATTTTTACCTTGTAAATTAATCTTAAACCTTTGATGAATCAACAGGGAGAAATGTAAATATTTGACATTATATGGTCAATTGTAAAAATTGACATGAAATTTAATGTGAATTCATGAAAAATCAGATTTTTTTTCGAAAATTCGAGGAAATTCGGATTAAGTATATTTGTCGAATATCGATGATTTCATGTTTTCTTTTCACCAACTCAATTCATGTTAGTGATCAATAATGAGTTACAACTTTAATTTTAGTAAGCAAGGTATTTTTTCTGACTCCAAAATTTATTCCTCTGCCAAAATTTCAATACTTTTCTGTGTAAAAGTACTATTTTTAGGACTGACTTTCAAATGACCTTGACTGAAAATCAAGGCCGATTTAACCGAAGTGTTTCGATGTTAAAAAAGAAAACACAGTCTGAATAATAAGTATTCAGAAAATCAAGATTCTGCAATTATAAGAAATATGAGAAGAATCCATCCTTAAGTCACGGAGCAGCAAAATCTTCGACGTCAGACGTATTATAAAAATATGTGATTGAGCTTTCATTTTCTCAACATTTTCCCAAGAGTATCTGTACAGTTTGAGTTACCTTATCTACTCAACATCCAAACACCATTTCTTGTTAAGGTTAAACATCTATTAAACAAGCAAAGAATATTCTTTTTTTGTTTTAAAACCAAAAACTGCAGGTATTTATGAGATATAGTGTGATAATTGGTGATTCTCATTCACGTTCTTTACAGTTCGGATAAAGTTTTTTAGTTAATAATCTTCTTCCCGTCCTCCCGTATAGCCTTTATACAGAGGTCTAACGGTCTAAAATATCAATATGCTTTTTGTGGACGAATGTCAGGAATACCCTAGTTTACTACATGTTTTATTATGCATATTTTGGATCTATGTTGGCGATATCTCGAGCATTACATATAACTTAACAAAAATTTGGTGCTCCGTCAATTCAGGAGACATTTTCACAGTCGTTTTCACGGGAATCGCATCAGAGAAAAATCACTATATTTCTCTTAGTACTTCAAATATCAGGTCAGAAATCTAAATGCATAATAATAGAACAATTTAAAGATACATTTGAGAAAATTGTCGAAAAATATCCGAATTATAGAAAATTAATGAATAAAATTTTGGATTCCGCATGCTTTTGCTTCAAATTTTTTGTCATGCTCCGTACCTCTCCATCAGCGATATCAACATACCAAAAATTTTCATAGATATTTTTTTTAAATACAGAAATTTTGTCCAAAATTTCTTTGAATCGTTAACATACGTATTTCTGTGAAATTTCATAACTATATGACGTCTGTAAGAATAAATAATAGCACAGTCCGCGTAATTTTTTTGAACGGCCCTCGTAGATGTCCATAACTGTTAGTCATGAGAATTCCTGTCTTCAATTTATAGCCGATATCGTCTACAATGTTAAATTCATGCGTTTTTTCATCCACACTGGCATACACAGAACCATTGAAATCCCAGGCTGATGTAATTGCTGTATGTTCAATGCGATAGTTATTTTTTCCTGTCATGTCATCGATCTCCTAACCTTACATTGCCTTCCGATTCTTTGACTTTTGACCTTCGTTGCATGAATTTCACTTTTTGTCTAATTCTATTACAGTCCCTGAAACGTTCTACTTTCCCATTTTTCCGTTCGCTCACCGTTCGTTCAGCGTCAGATCACCGTTCCTTCAGCGTGCGTTCATCGTTTGCTCTCCGTTCACAGTTTTGCGTTCACCGTTCAAAAAAAGTTCACCGTTCCCTCTTCGTTCCGTTTAATTTGCGTTCACCGTTCACTTATCGTTCAGTCTTTATTGTCATTCGGAACTTCGAAGTGAAAGGACTTATCTTTTTGATGGTAAGGATTTACACGTTTTTTAATTAAATAACTAAGATATCGTGTTTGAAGAAAAATTATTTCAATGCAAAAAGTATTTAAGATATTTATATTTCTATTATTAAAACTTAGCTGTTACTTTATCCATAAAATTTCCCTGGAAAATTATACATTAAGAACCTACATGAAGTAGAAAGATTTAATAAAATATTAAATTTAAATAAGGGCAAATACTTCAAGCGCGGCATTTTGTTGTAATATAAAAGACGAGAAATCGTTAATGGATAGATAATATACTCACCGTCAATGGAAACGCAACACCCTAATTTTAGGATGAAAATTATATACAGGTTATAACTATGTACCAAAAAAGTTAGGACATCTTTTACTTTGCCAAATCAGTTATTTAACGGTTGAATGAATTTGTTTCCATTACCGGAAGTTGCTTTTCAGCCCTCTTAATAGAATTCAAAATTTTTCATTTTTAATAAAATTTTAACAATATTTTGGGTTTCCAGGGTTTTGAAACTGTTAATCATAAGTATTGTTCTAAAAGGCCGGGAAAATATCCTTCTTTCTTTACCAGATGTGCTGCCTATATTTCCTCAAAATGACTGCTTTTCATTGCTAATGCTAGAAATTCTCAAAATAAAGAAAAAAAGAGCTGCAGATGCAAATATACATTATATAACGACCCATCAGGTTCATGTGTGTCAATAGCATAAATGGCAGTTTCTTGACCGGAAGTCAAAAAGTTGCTACACTACGCCAGGTTAGAAAAAATTCGACCGCAATATCTGAAAAACATGGATTTAAAAATGCCCAAGAATATTAATTTCGTTTAGATTAAGACATCAATAAACTTAGTGCATGGTGGAAATCGCGCTGCATTTGTTGTATATGGCGGACTAGTACGTTTTCAATAAATGGTCGGAAGGGGTGATGTTTTAAGATTTAACGGGTATTTGTTTCTTTCTAAGGTCTAAAAATAACATTTAATGTTTAAATGGAGCATTATTTTTTTTTTTTTTTTTTTGTAAATTTACTTTTTACCCAAATATATTCATTTTTGATGTTATCATTAAACTTTTGAAGGTAACACATAACTCTTAAAACATCCCCCCTTCTTGCTATCAGTCATTTTGAGGAAATATAGGCAGCACATCCGGTAAAGAAAGAGGGAGTTTTTCCCGGCCTTTTAGTACAATACTTATGACTAACAGTTTCAAAACCTTGGAATCAAAAAATATTGTTAAAATTTTATTAAAAATGGAAAATTTTGAATTCTGTTAAGAGGGCTAAAGAGCAACTTCCGGTAATGGAAAGAAATTCATTCAACCGTTAAATAACTGATTTGGCAAAGTAAAAGATGTCCTAATTTTCTTTTGGTACATAGTTATACCCTGTATATAATTTTCATCCTAAAATTGGGGTGTTGCGTTTCTAATGACGGTGAGTATAATTCAAGTCTTTCACAAAACAAGAATACACAAAAAATTATTTCTAACACGTATTTAAAGAAAAGATGCATGAAAACAATTTAGAACTACATATAGGTCTGAGAATTATGAATAGTACTGCAGATATTCACTTAATTAAATATTTGTAGAGCAAATTAAATTGATAGTGTGATCTTAAATTTTAGAAAAGACCAACTGTTTAAAATGTAATACATTAGAATTTTTGTTCTTCTTCACGTTTATAAATTGTATTATTAGAAAGGAAAAAAAAAACCTTCATTTACCGTAACTAAATATATGTTTGCCATTCAGTATTATTAAGAGCCACCCCCACCCCCACCCCCCGGCGCCTTTTCTCCCGGAATCAAATATTCTTACATGTAGTTAGTATTTTCAGTATATATCTATTAATATTCAATGTGTATTGTAACACAAAAAAATCATTCTTAAAACAAACATCAACATGTCATTATATACATACATATGCCGACAGTGGTATTTTGATTTGGCAGGGATTATGTTTCAATTTTAATTTCAAACTTAATCCTTCCAGGTATATACATGTATAACCATTATTCATTTTTTCCTTAGAAAAAGCGAAAATCAAATGTAGAAATAATGTAAAAATGTTAAAACTTTTTGGAAATACTAATTGACTCTTTGACTTCGGTATGTTCGGAGAAGCGAGATTTTCACATCTCTTGTGTCAAATTATTTTGATTGACAGGACAGGTACGTGCACTTCGAGTGAACCGTGTGAACTTGACGAAGGAAAATAAAAGTCGATGCTTACTGTCAAATGGGTTTGTTAATCTTCAAAAAAAAAATTGATTACTTTAAAATCTCTCTGAATCCTTTTTTGAAAAAAAAGCTTGGCCTTTCATTTGAAAAGTTCACTTTATCCTTCAGCTGATGTAATTAATGAAAATAAAATACAATTGTTTCTTTTGACTTTGATTCCAAGAATTAAGACGACAAACAATTCTTATGTTGTTAAATATACACCCTCTCAACACATGTCATCTCTTTATTGCAGTACCGTACAAACTCACTAGGACAATAAACAGTGCACTCAAGTTTTTATGAGATTTGTTAACTGTTTTAAATGTTGGTTTTTTTTTTTTGGGGGGGGGGGGGTCAAGAAAGGAATTTTTGGATCAAGGAGGGATACAGTAGAACATATCTGAAAGGAATCAAGTGTTTGTCTTCAGATTTCAGAGGTCTCCTATAAAGCTTAACTAATTTTACAATTTATAATTTGAAGAACCACAAAATAATCACGAATTATCAGGCTTGCATAAAAGAATCGTTTTCCTTTCTTCCCCAAAATAACTTGACTAAAATCGTACCTGTTAATTGCATCTATCTTACACTCAAAAAGCTCCAAATCGTACCTCCTTAGCCATAGTTTACTATTTTTACATGTAAATAAAATGAATACGGTAAAATATATTTTAAACAACTAAAGTGCTTTCTTGCTTATACATGTACATGTTTTTGATAAGGATAATATGGAGAAAAGAAATTCATTATGTCATGATGACATCAAAATTAACATTCCTTAGTTTGTTTACAGATTTGTCAGCAATTACACTAATCCTTCTTTACTTTTCTTGCAGACATAATCAAACTTATGACTACATGGATAATCATGCCACTGCCAATTGCTATCTTTCAAAGCTACTGCACAGTTTTCATTTCTTCCTCCTTGTGGTTGACCTTTGACCCAATCGCCATTGGTCACTCTGGATCCCGTAGACTCATAGACATAGACTCCTTCTTTCAGATTATCTGTCACGCCAATCCACATGAAGGTAAAAACTAAAAGCCAAACAAATTATAAGGAATTTTAATTCTTCTTTTCTGTTATGTATAACTTAATTCCATTGCTTTCGATGATGTACATTTACTTTTCTCTTCGGGACAGATGATATTAACAAAAATATGGATGACTGGATTGGTACAAGTATCAATAGAAAATTTTACATGTTTGGTAATAAACGATTTTCAGAAGATTTTCCATTCAAATTTAATTAAATTATAAACTTTCTAAGATTTTTAACATTGTACTACTTTTCTGATACCATCCTTTTTAATCGTTGTAATATTTTGTCACTTAAAATCCAAATAATTTAACACTTCGAAAGAAAAAATAAATATCGAAGCGGTAAAATCATTACACTTCACTTTTATTCATTAGACTTAATTTCTTATTTGTAGTTTTGATGAAATTTTGTTTAATCATCTGTCCTTAAGTCAGATAATTCATGGTGTAAAGATAACGTAGTGTTATAAAGAATTAGAGAGAGAAATGCTGACCTCTCGACTTTGTAAAAGACTTTTCCTCTGGGCTTAAATCTTCAAGGATGTAAGCGCTGTCTCTAGCACAAACATGCTTTGAATAAACATTTGAAACTGTGTTAACCATCGAATCAATATAGAATGTAATACAAGATTTCAAATGATTTTTAAATATTAGTTTTATTTTACTCACTTGTGCTTCACTAAATGTTGCAGTGGCATTAGAAAATAAATAGCAGTTATTTTCTAGAGGAAACCAATAATCGGGGCAACCTATTCAGTGTACAAAAATAGAACATTGCATTTTGTTAGTCTCGACAAATTATTTTTTAAAGATGCAATTAATAATCAGTATATTTGAACTAAAATGCCCCCGTTAGGTGTGTTATTACAAGGTGTTATTAACAAAAAATGCTAGACTATAAATGTAAATAAATACTATAATTGATTTTTATTAATTAATAATATAATCTTATTTAACCCGCGTACAATGTATGCTTTTGCATTAAAATTTATTCTGACAATTAACAGATTATTTTCTATCTAAATTGTAAAATCACGGAAAAGCTGGTATTATTGAAAGATATGTGAACCTGACAAATTAACATTAGAAAATACATGTATCAACAGATACAGTCCCTTGAACGTTCTACTTTTCCATTTTCCGTTCGCTTGCCGTTCGTTTACAGTTCGTTCAGCGTACGTTTATCGTTCGCTCTCCGTTCACAGTTTTGCGTTCACCGTGCGCTCGCGTTCACCGTTCACAAAACGTTCACCGTTCGCTCTTCGTTCCGTTTACTTTGCGTTCACCTTGCGTTACCGTTCACTTAACGTTCAGTTTTCATGGTCATTCGGAACTCCGAAGTGAAGGAACTTATCTTTTTGATTGTAAGGATTTACACGTTTTTTAATTAAATAACTAAGATATAGTGTTTGAAGAAAATCTTTTTCATTGCAAAAATTATCAACAATATTTATATTTTTATTTTTATAACTTAGCTGTTACTTTATCCATGAAATTTCCCTGGAAAATAATACATTAAGTAGCTACATGTATGTAGAGCGGTGCTAAAATATTAAATTTAAATAAGGGCAATGTACAAATGCTTCACGCACGGCGACATTTTGTTGTAATGTGAAAGACGACAAATCATTAAGGGATGGATAATAACAAGTCTCTATTTAAAAAAAATTGTATGTATTTAAAAAAAATGCACGAAAACATATTAGAACTAGACGTAGGTCTGACAATTATGAACAAAACTGCAGATATTCTGTTAATTAAATATCTCTAGAGCTTATTAAATTAATAGCGTGATTCTAAATTTTAGAAAAAAAAACTGTTTAAAATGTAATACATTAGGATTTTTTGTACATTACGTTAGGTCTGTTATTAGAGAAGGAAAATTCCTTCATTCACCGTACCTAAATATTTGCTTGCCATTCAGTATATTTAATAGCCCCCCCCCCCCCAACCCCCACCCCTCACCCGGGCATCTTTTCTCCCGAAATCAAATTCTTAGTTAGTATATCCAGTATATTTTAATTGATATTTAATGTGTATTGTAACACAAGAAAATCAGTCTTAAAACGAACATTAAACAGTCATTAAACAATAGTATTTCAAAATATACATGCACCGACAGTAGTATTTTAAGTTGGCTGGAAATATGTTTCTAATTCAATTTCAAACTTAATCCTTTCAAGTATATGATCCCGTTATTTTTTTCTACAGGAATGCAAAAATCATAGAAATGATAGGGAAATATATTAAAACTTCCTGGAAATACAATGTTACTCTTTTCCTTCGGCATGTTCGGTGAAAAGAGATTGCCAAACCTTCACTGTGTCGAATGATTTTGATTGACAGGACAAGCACTTGGACTTCTTGTGAACCGTGTGAAGTTAAAGATGGAAAATAAAGTCAGATGATAACTTTCAAATGGATTTGTTAATCTAATAAAATTTGATTACTTTAACTGCCACTACAGGCTTTTAAAACCCCTGTCCGTATGAACATCCCCTGTCTTTCTCTGTATCCTACAGCATTTTCACAGTACTCTACGGTATATCTACAGTATTGTACGGTATGCCAGCTCTGTATATAGAGTAAATCTCTGTATGCCACTGTATGTATCCCCAGCATGCCACAGTTACATACAGTAGGCCCTAGTACGCCTACAGTGTGTAACTGTATGGCTACTGTTTCCTACCGACAACCACGGTAAACTCCAATATATGCCACAGTACGCCCCTCTACATGTTCATTGAAGCAAAAAGAAGAAGTATACTCACACTCAGAGCACTGTACAGATTTTTTTGATTTGTAAGGAGGATTTTTTAGTACCTTTATAACTCTATAATAACTCTGAAAAATTGATAAACCATTGTTTCAAAAAATATCTCTCTATCATTTTTTTCATAAATTGTTTAATTATATTTTAATTAATTAATAGATTTATTTCTTTATTATTATTTGTTTTGCAAACACCTGTTTAATCCATATAATACTTGAAATGACTTTTTTTTAGTTTCTAAAATTGATTCATTTTCTTTTATATTTTTCCTTATTTTTAAATTGAATATGCAAAAAATTTAACTGTACACCCGAAAGTTGGATTTATTTGGCTAATCTTTTTTAAACAATTTTAAGCTAAAATGTGTCTCATAGTCTTTTTGAAGCATATTTAATCTACTTATAATTATTTTAATTCCGTGATGGATATTAAAATAATCTTTTTATTATGCACAATCTTAAAAAAAAAACACACACACAACCACACACACACACACACACCAACATAGCAATGGTAATGCTTTTTTTTAGAAAAAAAAGTTTTTAAAATAAATTCAATAATCAATTTTTTTTAAATGCTAATAAATAAATAAATAAAACTGATTAATTGCACGTATGTAGTCATTGTAAAAAAAATCAAAATACTTATTTTTAATATTGAAAATACAAACAAATTAATTAATTATAATCCCGAAAGTTGGATTTATTGGCTTACAAATGTATTTAATGTAAACAATTTGACTCTAAAATGTGTCTCAAATTTTTTTTGAAGTATATTTAAACTACTTTAAATTATTTTACCTCCGTGATGGATATGAAAATACTTGTGTCATTATGCACAATCTTAACCCGTCAATAGCTTTTTTGATACTTTTATTTTGTTTTGATTGACAAAATTCGGTTCTCATACAAGGAGAAACTGTTATTTCAAACAGCTGCAGAGTGTACACGGTCGCTCTCTGCCACAAAATAAACAAGGTATAATGGTCAGTGAAAAAAGACAATAGGTGTCATTACTGTGTACCCCGTGTCACTGGTAAACAATCAATGGCTTTGAAGTTCTTTCATAATCGTGTTAGGGTTTTAAAAATCTTTTTTTTTCAATCAAAATAAAGTAAAATATGAAATTGCAATTGACAAATTAAACTTGTGCATAATGTGAAGATTATTTTGATATCCAACATGGACGCAAAATAATTGAAAGTCGTTTTAATATGTTTAAAAATTACTTTGTTGCAAAGTTTAAGATTAAAAAAAAAATAAACCATATAAAATAAAACTTTAAAAAAATCTGATTTTGGGGGATATAGATAAGTGATAACTTTGTTGTCTTGTCAATTACAAAAATAAATAAATTATTTATTCATTTATGTTATTTATTTATTTATGTCTTTGTAGATATACTTATAAACAGAATAAATAAATAAGATAAATTATTAGTTTATTTATTTATTTTGTATTTTTAAAGACATTTATTTTATCTTATTTTCACTGACCACTTTACCTTGTTTATTTTGTGCCATGTCCAATATGCAGCTCTGCAATCGTCAACAAATAGACTGATTACATTTTACATTGATTAATTTCATGCAGTTAATTATTTTTATTTATTTTTTCAAAGAAAATCATTCAATTCTTAAAAGTAGAATTTTCCAAAATGCAGCATTACCCCTGCTGGTTTTTCCTTCTTTTGTAAACAAAAGTTACAACGTCACTCCAAGTATTTTATGGATTAAACAGGTTTTCACAAAATAAAAAAGTAAATAACACAAGATGAAACACACTCTTTAAGTCCGGTTTAATGGTGGCTTATAGGTCCTAAATGGTATTTTAATTGTTGTCTTTAAGTCACCATTAAGCACCTTTAAGTAACATTTACACCACCATTAAGTTACCATTAAGCCATCTCAAAGTCCTCTATGGGTGCTTAAATGTAGCTTAATGGTGGCTTACAGGTCCTTAATGGTAGCTTTTAGACCGCCATTAAGTCACCATTAAGCTACCATTAAGGTAGAATTACGGGTGCTTAATGTCCCAACTCCATTAAGCTACCGTTAAGCTACCATTAGGGCACCATTAAGCCACCATTACGCAGTTGACAGTTCTGTTTATATGGATGAAAAATTATTATTATAGTGATATGTCATCACAAATTATAAATGTCGAGTTCACACATATCTTGATTTGGTAAAAAAGGAAAAGAACGAAATTCAAAATTAAAAAAAAAAAAAAAAACCACATACGTGGCGCGAACTCATGATCTTTCGATTAGGTGGCATTCATCTTCTTTTTTTTTTCTAATCTTTTGGTGGCATTCATCTTAACCATTAGGCTAACACCGCTCTTGATATTGAATGGAAAATATTAAACATTTATTTTGCACAAAGTTTGTTTTGGACTTATAAAAGTATTTATTTTGTTGAACGTTTCCAAAGTCTTGAATTGTTATATAAATCAAACTATAAACAGTTTTATTTATGGATCTTTCAAAAGGGTTATTTCATATTAATATTTCTAAACCGTTGAGTTCGGCTTTTAAATTGTAATGAATTCTTCGCTCTTTTATTCGAAGATTTATACATGTAAGCATTAAATGATGATTAAAATTAAATTGATTATAGATAAAACACAAAAAAAAATCTTTCCTTGGGAAAGACAGATGATTAAAAAAAATATTCTGCGAATATTAACGGTTATTGTGTCTAAAATTTAGGCCAAGTGACAATCCTCGTTTACGAGTTACCTGGTTATGTTCACAAAAACTTTTTTTTGGAATATCATATTCAACAAAAATTCTTTTTGTATCATAATGGGTATCAAAATATCTGTCCTTTTACAAGGAATCATAATTTCTAATTTGTTATATGCTTGCGTTATATTCAAATTTTGTAAAAATAATTGATCATCAAAATCTGTACGTTGTGTATGTATAGTTTCCTGTAAGTTGACCAGGGACGGTGGACACCTAATTAAGTTCTATTGTCTAACCAGTCGGAATACTGTACACTGTTAATCTTACCCCGTTTCTCAATGTGTATAAATCTGGTCGAATGTCATGTTTAATCTGATCGGCTGTTTTTCTGAAACTCGATTTTGAAACAACAATCATTGAAGACCGACTAGATTTTGACAGATACTTACCGCATCATTATATAAGAAAAAATAACGAATTATTTTTTTAATGAGAACATGACTTTATATTCCTGGGAATTCTATAGCGGAATATGTTGCTTTTAACACATGAAATAAAAATGCCATCTCTCTCTCTCTTTTAAGTAATTATATATATTTAGTGTTCATGGATAAAAGATAATTTTAAGAACAGATTGATTTTCGGTAGTGAGAAATTAAGAAATTTCACAGGGTGTTGCCCCCGGCGTGTAATAATATCATTATCAATTTCTGAAAAGAAAAATCATATACACAAATAATAAAAACAACGTATGTTATAATTATTTATTTTCTTTAAAAACATCGTATGCGGTAATAAGATAAAAGTTTTTTTTTTATTGATACCGTAAACGATTAAAGAAAATTATAAGAAACTGGGAGCGAGCCCCTATGGCTATTAGCTAACTTTATTCGCAGTGCCCGAGATTTTGCCTGTTGACAGAAATGTTATATATAAAATGACGATCGAGACAAAATTTTAGATCACAAAAGAATAGATTTTGCGTAAATGACATTGAAATAACTTAAAAAGTTAGATCAAAGATTCGATATAAGATACGTAAAAGTTTAATGAGGTTTGACCATTAAGTCACCATTAAGCCCGGCTTAAAGGTGGCTTAATGGTAGCTTAATGAAATTTGGAGATAAAACACCTGTAAGTTGCAGCTTAATGGTGACTTGATGGAGTTAAATTCTTTAAGCATCATTAAGTCATCATTAAGCGATTGCTTAAAGGTGTCTTTCGCATTGTGTAAATAAATTAACTAATAAATTAATTCAAAGAAATAAATTAACTATTTCGCATTGTGTAAATAAATTAACTAATAAATTAATTCAAAGAAAATAATTGATTAAAAAAATAAATAGATAAATATTTTTTTGAAGCAATGATTTATTTATATTTTAGAGTTATGACAGTACTCATTAAATCTCTTAACAAATAAAAAAAAATACTTTGTGTTTGTAATTTGTTAAATTTTTTCTCAGGTAAATAACTAAAGTAATAAACATATACAGAGGCCTACTGTGGTATATACCGGGGGTTACCGTAGTTTTCTGTAGGAAGCGTACCGGGGCCTACTGTATGTAACTGTGGCATGCTGGGGATACATACAATGGCATACAGAGATTTACTGTAAATACAGAGCAGACCGTACCATACTGTAGATATACCGTAGATTACTGTGAAAATGCTGTAGGATTCAGAGATAGACAGGGGATTTTCATACGGACAGGGGTTCTTAAAGCCTTTAGTGTGCTTGAAATATTTAAGAAAAAATAAGAAGAATTTTTATTTAATACAACAGATAAATTAGAATAGAGGGGATCTCTCTCTCTCTCCCTCTCTCTCTCTCTCTCTCTCTCTCTCTCTCTCTCTCTTTCTCTCGTACATTTCTCTGTTCCATAAAAACTATGACACCATATTAAATGTACTTATTTATTTTTGAAAATTTCATATATTGCAAATAATTTAAATGTCTTTTTCCATCATCTTGTCAGAGTATAATCACGGCCGGCAAATATCTACAGATACATGTAGAAGTTAGCTAAAATAATCATCTTAATAGAATAAAAATTACACACAAATATAGAATATTTTGCATTAGAATTTTAAAATACGAGTGTTTTTATGCAGTTTCTCAACAAACAATTGTGAATTTTAAAAAATCCGTTAATTTACTCAGAATCGCCTTGGCACGGAATTAAATGTATGGTTGTTTCAACCGGGTACAATGTAACTAATTCATTATATAAGTAGTAATTATATCTTCTAAAGTCCACATTATTTTATTAGCAAAAGGAATAAGCATATTTACTATATAAGTAGATTAATTTTATATTTAAACTACACGCGTTCGGTAACAAATACACAATTTACGGCAATTGAAATCATGTTACATGTATTGAAATATCGATTTAACACATAGGTATGTGCAGAAAGAAATGTTTTTTCATTAGTCATTTATTTATTTATCTATTGTTTATTTATATTTTAGCACCTGCAATTAGAATTATAGAATAATAGAATAATTTCAATGCAAGGAAAAGATCGGAGGCATTCCGAATAAATCGTTCATCTTGCGTTCACCGTTCGTTTACTTTTCACTTTGCTTTCGCGTTCAAGCTCCGTTCGTTTTCTGCTTTCACTCACCGTTTACCGTTCATACATCGTTCACCAAGTTGTGTTCAGCGTTCGAACATCGTTCACTCACCGTTCGCTCTGCGTTCGTTCACCGTTCGTTCAGCGTTTGTTCACCGTTAAGGTAGGAAAGTAGAACGTTTCAGGGACTGTAGAGGACAAACTCCTTGATTAAAAAAAAGTTTTGATATATGTAAATTAGTTTGTTTCCACGGCTGCATTCCCTGAAGATGACCATGTTTTAAAAGATTAAAGCTATTCAGAAAATTACAGTATAATTAAGGAAAGTCACAAAAAACTTATTAATTGCAGTTTAAGGTAGGACAAAACACCCGTGGATTCTATTTTAACGTATTTCTTAAGAAGTACTGGAGGAAAAAAGAATAATATTACTATATTAACACAAATGAACGATCCCTTAAAGAAATATGATACGTTTTGGCATATTTGCCTTAAATTTTGTAAAAAAAATCAGAGTATCCTATATACTGGACACTTGGGAGCTTACATTTTGGAATGAGTTTATGCTATTATAGTGCAATAAACAAGCATGTAACAGTCTGTTATAAAATGCGGTGCAACTTTTGTTCAATAAATAGTAGAGGGGTGATCTTTGGACACATATATAAGGAGTCTCCATTCTTTATGTACTACAAAGACCAAGGTCATATCAAGAGGTGAAAGGTCAAATATTGTGACGTCATCTACTGAATCTTTTAGTTTTTTTTTTTTGCCTTTGAATTTTTTTAATCACCAAAATATCTTAAAGGTACTTGGACACAGATTTGAAGTTTATATTTTCTCTATAATATTACGACTTATATATTTTAATAGCATTTCAAACAAAAATTAATTAAAAATCTTATTTCGTTTAAAAGATATTGAAATTTCAAATTTTTCGGCGGGT
This sequence comes from Saccostrea cuccullata, assembly GCF_032062105.1. NCBI lineage: Eukaryota > Metazoa > Mollusca > Bivalvia > Ostreida > Ostreidae > Saccostrea > Saccostrea cuccullata. The sequence continues at coordinate 59,162 of NW_026938718.1, forward strand.
TTGATTGACATATCCTTGCACTCTCACAAAAATAATTTTATTCTTAATCCTTAGGAATAGTGGCAATCTCGTTTTGTATAAATGAAAAATATTAATACTATAATCCAGAAAATTCAGAATAGACAAGCTCGAAAGCAAAACAAAAACACAATACATTGTCAGTCCGTGCAGTTTTGGTAAGCAGACTGTGACGATTGAACGCACCCGGTGAATTCTAAATATAAACAATAACAGAACTCGAGCCCTGTTTACAAAAACTGTGTACATAACACGAGTGTGCTCGATTTGCTAAACTCTGTACGCATCTCTTAGTTCGGAATGACGATACTTGTGAAGATGTTTTGCTTTCTAACATTTCTACCCTGAATAAAATTATTTTTCTTGATAAAAGTTTTAATATTTCTCATTAAAACACATCAAAATTGCCACTTTTCCTAAGGATTAAGAATAAAGTTAAAATTTGTGAAAGTGCAAGGATGTGTCAATCAAACCCGCCAAAAAATTTAAAGTTTTAATAACTTTTAAATGAAATAAGATTTTTATTTAATTTTTGTGTGAAATGCTATTAAAATATATAATTTGTGATATTATGCAGAAAAAATGAGAAAATATTAACTTCAAATCTGTGTCTAAGTACCTTTAAACCACCCGTTTAATTTTCTTTATTTTTACACATTTTATTCTAAGACCCATTTGAATCAATCTGTTGATTTTTTTGTAAAAATTGAATTATACATTTTCTCTTAAGGTCAGACGACACGTTCCTTAAATGCATATCTAGTATCTCTGGGTATTTTATCAAAAAGTGTTCATATTTTTCATTTTCTCCTAGTTTTTCCATTGTTTTCAAAATGTTTTTAATTATAAGTACACCAAAAATTGTGTAATAGGCCATTTTGAACATTTACTTAAAGGTTATATAAGAAATATGACTCTATGGTATCTTGGCGAAATGCCTGGTAAGGTACCCTAGTTTTTTGTGAGGAAACTTTATTAAGTACCTATATTTCAATGACAAATTCTTAAGAAAAATTATATAATATCGAGGAACGTGTCGTCTGACCTTAAGAAAACTTAAACTGTCGGATATTTACATGTGAATTTTCAGTTTCTGACACAATGTATGTTTTATTTTACTTAATATTTTATCCAAATTTTCCAGTATAAATGTGACTCACTAATTTAATGTAACAAAAAAGATATTATTAAAAGTATAACACAAATTTGCAATAGATCAATAGAAAATTCGAAAACAAGACTCATTCTCAAATCGAATGTCCGATTTCACAGTCTTCTTACAGGGGTCTAATAGGCCATATTTCAGACTATGTGGGCAAAAAATGTGCGGTTGAATTTCTTTCATTTTATATATAAAGAGAGATTTTGTATCCAAGAACAAAATATCAAAGTTTCAGAAAAATTGATTTTGAGGAAAAATTTGCCCATCTATTTGGTCCTACCTTAAATTAATATATTTGCCCCAATATATAAGGTTGGTGCATTAACTCGCTTTTTCTTATTATTTTTCCACTTAAATTTGATATCTAATAAGTACATGATTTCATAAAATTTTTGCTAGATAAAGCCATTATGCACTTCTTTTTTTAAATTTTAACAGGAGACATATTTTGAGTTTACCATCTTAGCAAAAAAATGGAGACTGCAATTCTTTTATTAATATTGAGGGGATCTGTCTCTTATCTGCGACTTTTTTTTATTTCTCTGAATTTAATTGATTGATGCTTTCACCGATTCTTCATTATGTGTACGTAGATTCACTGTACAACTCTTATTTTACTTTGACACTTTTCGGGGACTGCAAAGCAAAAGGTGTATTTTACGATTCCAAATATATTTGGGATAGGTGGAATCGTTTTGTAAGCTAATTGCTTACAGTACCCATAGTTCTAACTTACAATTGAAGTTTATTAGTCAACATTATTTTAATTCGTGACAAATGGTAAAATGGTGTATTTTTTGCTAATTTTTATAGGATCCATATTACATGAATATCAAATATTGCAAATTTCTGTTCAATGCATTTTATAAAGAAAAAAAAACACGGATATTTAAGAACTGGAATTGTCATTGAAAAGTATGTTTAAAAAAACGGAATGTTCTTAGGAAAGCATGTTTTAGAAAATCGGAATGTTTCACCTGCTTTGTACGTCATAAAAGATGTAAATAAATCTTACAGTGGCCATTTTTTTTAAATTTACTATTAGCATAATAGTTCATGCATTTTCTGCATAGAAAAAAATATCATCCAACAAAAGTATATACTGCTATAGAATTGGAGAAAAAAATGTTACACCCTAAACGTCAAATGAGTATTTAAATTAGAAATAACGTTGATCATTTTATTCAGACATATTTCTAACAATCCCACAGAAGAGATTTTTGTCTCCATATATTGCAGTTTATACGATCCACTGCAGAATATCGATCCAAATGTATTTCCATAGTATTTAATAAATGTTTGTAATCAATGAATATCATTCGGTCTCAAAATAGAGTATCATGAGCTCATAAATAGATATAAATGCTAATTTACCAAAAATTTTGCAAAGTAGGTCGGAGGTCAAGTTCAAACAGATTGCAGGGCTTGTATGTTTGATATTGTCTCATAATAAACCATGTACCCATTAAATAGCAAAGATTCACATTTTTAATATCAAATGTATATCGGCACTACAGTCATCTTTGAAAGTAGATCAAAGGTCAAGGTCAAAAGCCTCGAGGTACGTTATCAATTTGAAAGTAATTTACAAAAACTACGTTGCCAAACAATGCACAATCAAAATATAAAATCCACGACGTTAATAATTCACGAGATGTAGGTCGTAACAGACGGTCAGACAGCTAGACAGACAGACAGACACAGTGGAAAATGTTACCTATAGTTGCTGCTCTATAGGCAAAAAAAATTATCAATTCAGAATATTTTTTTCTCATAAGGTTCTCTCATTTAATGGGTCCTTGATTGGAATGCACTCCTTTGTTTACGAAATGACGAAAAATATAATGTTTCCTTTTGAGCTTGAAAATCTAAAGCGAAACTTCATTCGATATAGAAAATGTGCTTGAAGAACTGGGATAGCTTTTATTTCAAATAAAGGATGTATTCAAAATTTCAAAAGAACCGACCTATAAGAGATGATTTCCGGAAAAAGTGACATTTAGAAATCAATGTTTATAACTTGTTTTCTTAAGGAATCACTGTCTAGTTTTGAGAGTATGCCAGGGCATCAACAATAGTGGGAAACATGGGATAATTTGCATAACGGGCGAAGCCCGTTATGCTAAAATTATCCCATGTTTCCCACTATTGTTGATGTCCCTGGCATACTCTCAAAACTAGACAGTGATTCCTTATATTTCCATTTCATTGTGAAATAAAATTGTAGAATTAGACTTTAAAAATGTAGACATAGACTATAATTACACGAGGACTTCCAAGTCAATTGCAGTAGTCCTCGCCCATTGACGTCAAACACATAGGCAGCCGCACGAGATTTACATGCATATTTGGCCTCCTTAGCGTCAGACACAGAGACAGATGCGCACGGAATTTGCATGCGTATTAGGCCTCCTTAGCTCCTGACCTATCGACCTGCCTAATTTAGATTCCGGCAGAATTATCAAGAAATAAACTCCAACAACTTTCAAAGAGTTATCACAGAGAAAAAAAAATTAGAAATGGAAATATTACTGTATAAATGTCTATTTTTCCAATTGGTATTTAACACTAAAAGTTTTTTAATTGTTTTCTTAAAGTAAAGTTTTGTAAAGTTTTTTCATTGCATCTTAAACGTTGGCCGAACAGCATTTTGTCCGTTAATGTGCTAAGTTCATCATGAATTTTGGCTTTGAAGACCTTATGAAATCATGAGATTTTGGTTGGTTGGATGTAAGTTTTAGATATAAATATTAAGGGGCATCCCTACTCTACGATCGAAATTCACCAAGATAATTTTAAAAAAGGAAACCTGACTTTGAAAATATGGTTCGCATTCACACCATTTATTCTTATAGTCAGATTAGCTCAATTGATGTAAGTGCTGACTGTTCACACCGTCGGTACTTTTTTTATTGCCTGGGATTTGAATCGACCTGGTGCCAGATTTAAATAGTTTTGAAATTCGCCTCTTAACAGACTACTTTTTTGTTTCAGATAGGTTTGTGTATATTCTTTCGATAATTAATCCAGTTAGCATGTCCTTTTATATTTAAGGAATCACTGTCTAGTTTTGAGAGTATGCCTGGGCATCAACAATAGTGGGAAACATGGGATAATTTGCATAAGGGGCGAAGCCCGTTATGCTAAAATTATCCCATGTTTCCCACTATTGTTGATGTCCCTGGCATACTCTCAAAACTAGACAGTGATTCCTTATATTTCCATTTCATTGTGAAATAAAATTGTAGACTTAGACATTAAAGATGTAGACTAATAGATTTAAATTACACGAGGACTTCCATGCCAATCAATAGTCCTCGAACACTGACGTCAAACACGAAGGCAGCCGCACGAGATTTTCATGCGTATTTGGCTTACTTAGCGTCAGACACAGAGACAGATGCGCACGAGATGTGCATGCGTATTAGGCCTCCTTGGCTGCTGACCTATCGACCTGCCTAATTTACATTCCGGCAGAATTATCAAGAAATAAATTCCCCCAACTTTCAAACAGTTATCTCAGAGAAAAAAAATTAGAAATGGAAATATATAAGAAACACTAAAAAAAGCAATCGGTACAGATGAAGATATAATAAAGAATAATATTTCTAATTTTATTTTTTTAGAAAACTAACAAGTTCTTGAGAACCTATAATATATTTTCGTTTTACAAGATTCTTGTAATTTAGGCGATAACAAAGGTTTTAGTGCGGAGCATAAAAACGCCCTCTGATGAGAGATGGACTGAAAAGAACAAATCTTAACATTCTAGTTTACGTTAACACAAGTCAAGCAGACATAAACCTCAGTAGGCATGTAGCACACTTTCTTTGGGGACAAGAATAACCTACTCTGCGTTACTCAATACAATTTTTTTTCGGTTGCAATGAGCTGCGATAGATTTGAATTGTATACATTCCTCAGGATTTATTCACATGGATTTCATTCCATCCTTAGTACTGTGTACTTGTTTCGGATTATTCATGTTACATGTACATAATACGGACAATGTTCTTAGCTCAGATATACATTTTGAATCAGAATAAAGCTTACATTTCAGTTAAAGCATTCCCTTGGATTTTATAATACCCCCGCTTGAAAAGCGGGAGAGGGGGGTATATAGTAATCGGTATGTCAATCCGTCTGTACGTCCGTCTGTCTGTAATATTTAATCCTTGATATCTTTATCACGCATATTTCTTCAAGTTAAGACAAAGTGTGTCTACATGTAATATTGTCAAAGGGACTTTTTTATTAAAAAAAAAAAATAGATATGAGCTGTAATTTCTCCAACATTTTCCCTGTATATGTTTAAGTTTAAATCAAAATACATATTCTGCGCAAATGTGATCAATGGACAAGTTGCATCCAAATGTAAACAATGTCTTTGAAAACTGGTTATACAAATGAATAACAACAGAATTGTGACAAAACTGTTAGTCTCGTCTCAAAAGCTTGTGTCTCTTGGCATTATTTTATACATGTACTTTCATGTAATATTATATACATGTACATTGTACCAAAGCCTGCTATGAAGGCATTGTTTAATAAGTATAAAACGATGTAAATGAAGAACGAATCCTTTTTTGCGCAAAATACTGGGAACAAACTATCATATCTTTAAAAGTGTACTCACCCTTTCTTCTTTATTTCAAGAAAGATCATTGTTGAATAAGTTATGAAGATTTTTTTTAAAAATAGTACAATAATTATGATTATTAGTTGCATGTATTAACGACTACGTAATCATCTCCTAAATGAAATGTTCTGCGTTTCTCCATATGTGAAAATATTAATAGCTAATGTTTGAAATGTTCCTGGACATTATAAGAAAATAAAATAAAAAAATATATATTTAAATACAATAACCTACCAGTTAAGTTTCCAAGTTTTTCTTGTAAGCCAGATAATTCTTCTTTGAGGACTTGATTTTCTTCTATTATGAAAAAAACAAATTCAGCTGATGTGATTTCATGGTCTGTTCAAACGATTTTTTTCATTAATCATGTATTAGTTGCTACGCTGAAATTTTAAGAACAAAATTTAAATCTCTCACTCTCCCCCTCTCTCATGTCTTTAGATAATATATACCTGAGATGTTGTCGTATTTTTCTTGTAAATTGCTCACTTGCAACCGTAGAGATAATTGTTGTTCTGAAAAAAGAAAATTAACCAAGAAGAGAGTGTGGTCTTGATTAGAGAATAATAAGGGGTTTACAATTTGATTTAAAAATATATAGACTACAATTTACTTAGAAAAGGGAAGCACTGTCAAATATATGTTCAATGCAGTATTCAGTATACATAATGTAGAACTCTAAAGCTGGTTTGGGGACTCAAGGAAGGTGTCTTTTAGTGATTGACAAAGAAGATGAAAACAATCCAATCACAATCCAACAAAAAAGGTAAGCCCTACTTTTCATTGACTTTACTTTGTCAAAAAAAATGTGGGAGGATATAACCCCCTTGAAAATCCATGGTTTTCAAGATATAACCATCTTCGATTACTAAGTACATGACGGAACATGTACTGTCCTTTTATTGTTCAACTAGATTATTTTAAAAAAATTTCTTTACTCTTTGAAATTGTAATTTTGAAAATTGGCAAAATAAAGAAAGTAAATAAATTGTTTTCAATTCATTAAATATCTAATTTATTCTCAACGATTTTATACGTTTTGAAATGGAGCTAGCTAAATGTAAATGTTTATATGATGAAATATATATACATGTATGTACTAAAATAAGGGCATTCACATCGAGATTAAGTGTCAAATTTTCTTTGTGATTTATTGCTGATAATTATAAATCTGGTATTTAAAATAAGTTATCCATGTAAGAATTAAATAAATTCTTAAGATACCACATTTGTTCAATTACAAGTGGAGAAAACTTTATTCATAAATTTAAATTTAAATGTTGCACAATTTTCATTGCCGTTGAAGATTTTTTTCTATAATAACATGTTTACTATTAAACAACTGTTCAAAAATAGTTATTAATTCCTTTAAATCACTATACAGCAAAACTGGTTTTTAACAAAGTCACTGGGACCTATAAAATTAAATCGCTATATCTGTAATTTTTTATAACTGTATAAGAAATAAATCAAATTTATGTACTTGGGGATCAAAATTGACTTCGCTATATTCGTAAATTCGTAATATCCGTGTTCGTACTAAACGAGTTTTGCTGTATTACACAACTTTTTTTTTTTATGTGTTTATAAACATCAGATATCTTTTCTTTTAAATCATGCCTGATAACAGTTTATGTGACCACTTTTCTTCACATAGTTTCATTGTGACAGGCTGGAAAAACCCTGTATTATAAATGAATGGTTAAGAATAAATAAAATATAGTGAAAATAAAAGCTAGAGTGAAAATAAAAGCTTCGTTAAAGCTGCTGTAAAACTTGGATAATAGTTTCAAAGAAATATTCACTGAAAGATGTGACATTTACAGCAACCAATGTCTGTTTTATAGACAAATGCGCTGGTGGATTTCAATGATAAAAATTATTTGATGGGCATCAAAAATGGGTACCGTATTAGCCAACAAAAAATTATAACAATTAATGTACTTTTTGCCAAATTTCAACAAACAATATTTAATAAGGTATGATTGATTTTAAAAAAAACATAATAAATTTGATACACATCATTTCGGGAGTAGTTTACAATGTTTTTAAAAAAAAGTTTGACAGTAGAAAAGCTTAGTATTCAAAGGTCACGCTTTATTTTGAAAAATGAGTGAAAACGACAGCGTGTACGAATGTCTTATTATCATAAAATATCAGTAATTGTTGTTATCAACGTTTGTTTGATATTCAAACAGATAATGGAAGTTGAATCTATATTTTAAAACCATCAAAACAATATTTACCATAAGATGTACTTGATGCGAAGGTCCGACATGAGAAAACAAAAAACAAAAAAAACAAGAGCACAAAGATATATTTATATGCAATTTTCGTAAATATTAGTGGCATAGTTGTTCAAATTCGTATTCGGGGAGATAGTTTACTTTCAATCTATGTCAGACATAGATAAAATTATACAGAATTCTGTGTGACTGGTCAGCACGGGATGCTCACTCCTCCATGGCACCTGATCCCAACTCTGATGTTTAGCAGGTTCGTGTTTGCTTTGCTCCTATTTTGTTTTGTTTTACGGACTTCGGTATTAAGGGGGGACGTATGTCCGAAAAGTCTTTGTGTGAATTTTTCAAAACTTTTACATTTCTTTCCTGACCACTTGCTCTTAATTTTTAGATATTAAAAACAATACCTTAATATGCTTATTTTTACACAGGAACACGTGCAAAAACAGATTGAAATGCTAAAAATAGATTATTTTCAGACATTATTGTTCTACCCTAAATATGCGCTAAAAAGAACCCAAAATGTCAAATCACATTCAAAATCAACAGGTATATAATTTATATGACTTGTATCTTTAAAATGAAGGCAAATTCATTGTAACTCATCTCGCATGAAAAATTATAATGGAGCACAATGTGGGTATCACCCCGTTTTTCTTGTCGTATTTTTTACAATTCTGACATGCATAACAGGTAATATCTTAAAAAGTCTTTGTGTGAAAATGTTGTAATTCATATTTTTTAAAGAAATGATTCGTCTCTTTATTTCAACAAAGAAAAAAGTATACCCTCGTGATAAAATAAACGAGTAATATGAAGTTTTCTTTAATTTTCGTACTCTTGTGTCCTATATATTGACCTTTCTGCACCAAGACAAAGTAAGTATAAGCACTGACAAACATCTGAATATAAAACTATTTTGCCAAAACAGAGTATTTTGTTTTGATTAGAAATAATTTAGACAGATTATTTCTTTTCTTCAATCATTCTGCCCCCCCCTCCCCCCATTTCCCCGTCAACAACTAACACCCATCAGAACCTAGGAATGACTTTATACAATAAAATCTACATGTACTATAAATCAATAAGCAAATATAGGTACAAGTACATTTCTTAATTTTATTTAGTTTTATACAGAAAATACATTTAATGGTAAACATAAAGTTAAACATATTATCCTTATTTAAGCCGCTTTCTTTGCTGAATTATATCTTATCTTTTTGCACATATATCAGAATTTCATATTATATTCATCGAGGTATTTCTTCACAACAGAAATTGCTATGAATTATCAACCAAAAGAAGAGAATTCTAATATTAACAAACTTTATCAATCAAGTAAAACTGTTATTTCTGATAAATAAATTTTCTTTTTGTAAATTGTGTACGTTATTTACAATGTTATGCCTATATCACAGTTGCAAAATTCAACAGGTAAAAACAAACGTCGCTATTGTGACGTCACATAACGCTGCTTTGACGTAGAACGACATAGGTCCCCCCTGAAATACTGTTCGTTAACTCCACATCCTTCTTTGGCGGCGTTGCGGAATCCGGGAAAAAAAAGCAGCACATGCTGAAAAGCGAATTCTATCAATCACCTGATTGCTATAGGTCTCTATCTTAAATGACTAACATAAGTCATATTTATGCCAATTTTTCATGCTTGTATTTTAATGACATGTTGATGCATTTTTTTTACTCATTGATATTTTCTTGTCACAGAAGATACACAGGAAACAACACTTGACTTCCCTTTGTAACTTGAGGGTTCTGCTGCACACAAAGGCGTTAATAAACCCATTGTTTTTATAAGATTTATTTATAACTTTCGACATATTTTCAATTTTCTATTATTAATCAGCTACAGCTTCCATTTTCTCAAAATCATCAAAAGTTTTATAGACAGTATAGGAAAGTACATAACCTCAAAGAAAATTTTTAAAAAAATCATTCGATGAGATCGTACGAGGAAAGATGCGAATGTATTCTCATTATTATCTGCATTGTTTTGATACCTTTATATGAAGTAGATGATTTTTTTACGCTTAATTTTTTCAGAATTTTGTCAGAGGAAGTGGTTTGAGTTAAAAAAAAATGTTTAAAATTTTATTGACGTTCGTATGGGTTCTCCTATTCTAAATTGTCAAGGATTGATTATGTGTGAAATTCGGCAAACTCCGTGGATATTCTAGAAAGGTCACCATATAGAGACGATGGGCTTTAAATTTTAAACATTTACTAGAAAACTTAGGGCCATTGAGCAGTGAGGGGGTTTTCATCGGAAATTAATTTTCTAAGATTTTTTAATCATTTTGCCGTAAATGTGCAATGCAAAGGCGTGTTTTATGTAATTGTAATCATCTTCTCACTTTTCATGACTTTATTTGTGTATATTTACTCGACTATTCTTTTTTTAAAGTACATACCAGTCCATTTTTTCTCCTTTTCTTGGAAATTTAGTTGATGTTGTAAGGAATGCTGTTGATCTAATTTTGAAGAAAAGATTGTGTTAAAAAAATATAAATGAAAACGAACATTTCAAAGTAGAAATTCAAAGAGGTGCATTTAACGGATAAAAAATGTCTCAGATAGTATCTCTGTTCAAATGTTTCGAAACTAATTTTTAAAGCTACTTTACAAGGACTATAGAAGAAGTATTTCTGTTTAAATATCTTGTTTGACTATTGATGCGTTTAATTCTTAATGTATTTATTTAGCCAATATCGTTTATAATATAATGTATTTATTAAGCAAATATCGTTTATGATATTCATGTAGTATTAATTTCAGTGCTAGGTACTTGAAAGTAAAGCATATTATTTGAAATGGGGTATCTAATCTAGTTGTTAGGTTGCTCTTATCTGCAAGTGTTCATTTCATTATTACAGTACAGGCCACGAGTTTTCCTTACAAAACACGGGGCCCCGTGGACCGAAAGTAACCCTTTAGCGTTGACCTCGAACCATGTCTGCCTCCTTGAAGTCAGCGTTTCTGTGCACCGTGTAACACGGTGTGTCACAGTTCTGATGAAACATATATTTTCCGTATCGGACTGGCAAATTAATTCTGCTCTCTGATACCGGGAATTACTAGGCGAATCATTGGTTCAGATAAGGATTATGCACTTAGACTAACACTGGAAATCTGTATTATGTAAAATATGGAGATAAATATTAAAATCGTAAAATCTACTGAACACGTAAAGATGATAATCCGATAAATTTTATAAATAGTGATCAGCTTACAAGCTGGATACAAAACCACCAGCCGAATTTTTAGCAAATGAAATGTATTAACTTCAGTACAATTATTTCTTACTTTCTGAGATACATCGTATGAAAAATGAAAAGAAAAAAAAAACAGTTTGCAAAAACATATAGATATTTTGCGATTTAAGAAATAGTTTGCCCTCCCCCCTTCTATAAGGCTGGTTAAAACATTATCAGACGTCTTCAAATTTATGTTATGTGTTAAAAAATCTTAATTTACGGGATTCATGTTTATTTTTGTCTGAATAGGGATAAACTAATTAACAAAGTACATGTAAGTTTATAATCATTGTTAAGATGAATTTCGCATGATACATGTATCACTTGAGTGTGTTAATGCTATACACTTGCTGTGGTCAGAGCTAAAGAATTTGAAAGGTGTAATACATATGGCGCCCCTGGCCCACTGACAGAGACTCAATATATTTTTTTAATTTCTTAAACAGGTGTGGACTCAGAAGTGACCATAAGAATGTTTCAAATCGAAAACCATTGTCAACCTCCGCTGCGCCTCGGTTGACAATGGTTTTCTTGGGGTGAAAATTTTCAATGTAACACTCAAATACATGCAATATTCATATAAAAGTAATTTATTGACAGAACCTTGGGTAAATATACTAATTCGATAAAGCAGATCATCAAAACAAATTATGTTGTATCTTTGTATCATTGTTTTCTCTTGCATATGAAAGAAAATTCTGCATTTGCATGGATTTAAAATTATAGCTATATTTCATGCGGTACAGTGTAATCGTTTTATTGCGATGATAGGTGATATTTAAAAAAAAATCCAAAGAAAAAGCAATCTAAGTAGAGGTGATTACTAAAGATTAACATTGAAGGGTACAACAAACGTAAATAAATTAATAAGAAATGCACATTGACGTATGTCCCAAATCGTGCATTCTTATAACGTTAGCCGTCATTTAAGTAGCTGGGGACATTTCCGCAACACATTTCGATTCTTTAGTAATTTTCTTTTTAACCGGTAAGATCTGATGAAACCTATATGTATCAAAAGTAATTTCTCAGTAATTTCCACTGAGATAAATTTTAATAAATATTGCTTCTTTAATTCGGAATGAATAAATAAGCTATTAACTAAAATATATTTGACATGGCGTCATATACGCATCGGGACATATTTGCAAGACACGGATTATGTTTGATTTATACCTTAAGACCCTTTCACAATTGGCGCACGAGCAGAAGCGACAAAATATTCGTGCAACCGAATAATTTTGTCTAGAATCGTAAAGTGTTGCCAAAATAATCGCATATGTAAAAAGTGTTCGTACGAAATGCGCACGATTTAAAGCGACTGTGTGCATAAAATCTTGCGATACATCTTGCGTCTACATGCGACTGTTATAGAATGAAAGCAAGTGTTGTAAGATAATGCGATAGGATTGCACGACTGATCAGGTAATCGGAAGATTGAACGTGCGACAATATGATTGGACGTGCGGTGCTCGTGCACTTATGCATTCCATAGTACGAATGTTCGTGCGAGTCAGAGGGCCGGGTATATATACCACCCGTTTCCGAAGCTCTTCAGTTGACACAGTTAAGATGCTTATAATTATACATGGTATATAACTGTACCTGTTACAAAGAATGGCAATTGAAGGTGATAAATCTAGCAATGATAATAAAACGTTGCAAGATTACATGAGACTTGTTGTGCAACAGTCTCACGGTCGCAAAACACACGCAAAGACAGTTGCTATTCATCTTACGATCTTTAAAAATCGTACATAACTCTTACGAGTATATAAAACGTTGTAAGACGTTCGCACTAACTTTCGTGCGTTGAATTGCGATAATTTGGATAGCATTTGGTTGCGTCTGAATAGTGTGCATGTTGACTATTTTGAAGAGACTTGATGCGACCACTTAAACACATGCAATGAATGCGAGACATCGTGCAACGTATGCGAGAGCTCGTGCGAAGCTAAAATTTTCCGATCGCAAAGTGTTGTAAAGTGCTCGTGGGCCAATTGTGAAAGGGCCTTTAGCGCCTGGACAATTTTTATGATCTTTTTGGAACAAGTTTTTATTTAAAAGTACTCATTGTATGTCAATTCAAATTTGTAAATTTTACCGATAAGATTTTCTTTTCTTTACCATGGAAAACGCGTTACACTTAATTTTCATTGAATGGGACATCTTAAAGGACTTTTTTTTCAAGAGATGTGGGTATCTCTTGTCTTAACAGGAGCTGTCAACAAACATATTATGTATAAATATGATGTAATAGAACGATCCTGTAAAATATCAAAGAGATTCGATAATATTTTGCATTTTTTTCTAGAATAAACTCTGTTGAAGTTATTTTTTTCTGTTACAAGGGAACGAGAGGAAAATTGAAGTTATTCCGGAATATAGTATTCTGTCAATGTGTATTTACCTAGTAATAATACTTCTTTTTGTTACAACATTACTGGTTAGAAAAAATCATTTATTTTCATACCAACCATAACATGTTTATTATCAAGAATGTGCTGTAATGTAAGCTGTAAACGGATTAAGTGTATTATTTTCTATTAGAAGCAATTCCTGATGTTACGTCATTGTAACTTCAATTAAAAAAACTCAAAAGAATTTTTACTTGCGGCAAGAAAACTATATGAATTTCAGGTATTTTCTAAGGATAAAACCCTGTCTTTGTAATAATTATAAACATATTATTCTAAGTATGTCACAATAAATCTACCCAATTCAACATTGTTCACTATTTTCTTTAAGGAATGAAGCTTATTTCAACTTTTGTTATACGATATAACATAACTTGGGGCAGTTTATGCTTTATGAACCGCGAAGCGGAAAGCGTAAACTGTCCCGTTATGTTATATTGTATGACATAAATTTAAATTAACTTCATTCCTTATAATTTAACTTCAGTGTTGACAATGAGACAATTATTTTAAAAGTAACTTCAAGCGGTATGATACCTTTTTGATGTAACTCATTTTGACGTCGGCAAGTTATGTTATACAAAATACCATTTGTTCCTCTGAATGATTCAGCCAATGAAATTGCTTGATACAAGTGAAATTAATGTATTAACGTTATTAAAATTGAAATATTGAAAAGTTTCCATTTGTACATGAATTATGATGTTCTCTTCAAGGTGTATTCCTGACAGAAGAGTCTGTGTTTGTATTTTGTAAAATTATGTTAACTAATACTTAATGCCAGTTCGACTTTTCAACTTGAAATAGCAGTCTATTTCATTCCAATGTAGATATGCTGAATTCTTTTCTTTCGGTGCCAAATTGACATTTACCTGCGCCAATGCATAATACTGTGTGACCTCACAATAACGACGTCATAATTACTAGGTTATATTTTCACTACATATTTAACTACATATATAACTTTAAGAAACTATTCAAATGCTTACCAAAATCTCTCTATTAACCCTTATCAATGGGAAAATAAGTAACAACTATAACATAGCTTTTTGCATTTTTAATCCGTCGAGTAGTGTGCGAGGTCTAAACCCTTGTATCTCTCGGGATTATGAAAAGCTACCCCATAATCATGCCAATAGTGTGTAAGAACTAATACTCTTAAGTCGATTGAGGTGCAAGGACTAGCCTTAATATTTCAGACTTATGCAAGCAAAAGGCAAAATAAGTTAAAAGAAAGTTTGGAAAAAAATGATATTTTAATGGCGATAGTTTTGATTAAATGCTGATGTTTAACAACCTTTGCACCTTTGGAAAATTAACTTTAAGGTAATGAAAATCTATTTTGAGTAAAATTAAAACACAACGTTTTCATGCATTATAGTGAATACGCTTGTGTAAAAAACTCTTTAAAAATTATTTCTGTTGCTTCTAAACATATAAATTGTAAATATAAGAAATGTTTTTAAGTTTATTGTAAATTATGCAGACTTGCAGATAAGCATATTTTTCATGAAGCGCTTGCGCTCTTCATAATATATGCCTACGTGACAAGTCAGAGTGATTCATACATCACTCACTCACACTAAACTTAAAAACATCCCTTAAATAACTGGAAATTGAATTTTTTGACCTAGTTTCAGTACACTAATTTTACGAAAGTAATCAAAAGGTTACAAGGAAAAAACATATCTATAATCATCAGTAGCTTACCTTCGACTTTGTTCTTCTCAAGTATAAACAACGTTGTCAAAGCGACCAATCCCAAGATAAGAGCAATGACAAGGAGTGTGTATGAAATCTTTTTGAGAAATATGCACAAGGTTACAGAGCGAGCTAAATCTCTCGGTTGTTTCTCCTCCTCTCGATAATCGTGTCTCGCTGTTTCTTCTCCCATATTCTTCAAGATAATTCAATATTTAAAGATGAAAATTTAAATCTTCCTTTTATTTTAATTAAGAGGAAAAAACTGGAATTTTAGACGTCAAATAGACAAAGGCATTAAATAATAAAGAAATAAATTGAATTCCCAATCTTTAACGCTGGAAAGAGGATGACGGTTTGGTGGGAGGTTCCAGAAGATTTACAGACAAACGCATTTCTTTTAGATTATTAATAAAAATAACCTATATTTTCTTCCACATTTTGCGATTTCATGGCAAATCATTATTTGAAAAAGAATCCCGGTAAATATTTTGGGTAAGTACTTATGTAATAAATATTCTCGATGCTGTCTATTTTATTATTCTTAAACACTTGTCATTACAATATACTCCACCTCGAAGTACATAAAATTGAATGCAAAAAATATATATTAACAAATGCAGAATTTAGATTCCTTTATAAAACAAAAAATCTTTAACGTTTTTTTTTTTTAATTTATTGAAATCTATAAAACTGAAAATTACTGAATTCTTGTTAAATTCAAACAGGAAAAAAACTTTTGGTCTGTGAAGACTTTTGTTTTTAGCATCATTCAGGACTTTATATTTTTTTTTCAATGAATACACAAATGTTGCAAAAATATGTAAATACCATAAAATTAACATATGGGTTTTCCTCGCCATCTTGAAAAGACAAACTGTCGTGCTTCGCAAACTTTGCCTACAAGTAAAAAATTGAATTAAATACAACTGTACATGATTTGATTTTTGTTATCAAACTGCATGGCTGATTTATTCTCAGTTTTGTTAGAATCTGAATGATATATTTTTGTGAACTTATTTGTAAAGTTCGCCAAATCTATGGGTTGTGTACTGCAAACTCTTATATTTTCTTGTGGTTTGAGTTAAAGCTATTGGTTCGTGGGGATTTGAATTTGTAGTTATGTATCTACATTTGACATTCCGTGGTGGACCTACCGTTCAGTTTAGCGCAGTCGGTAGAGTCGGTACAGCGCTTGCTCCATGATCGGGAGGACGTAAGTTAGTATCTCGACAGCAACTGACCGTGTCAGCGGCAGGGGTTGGCAGGATAAAGATCCCTCACAGCTCATTGGCCATAAGTGCCGAGTAAAGGTAAAAATTTGAAGCCCTTCACCGGCATACGGTGACGTCTCCATATGAGTGAAAAATTCTCGAGCGGGACGTTTAACAAAAAACAATCAATCAATCAATTCGTGGTGGACCATCAATATATGGATCTCTACATACCTCGAAACAACTAACATCGTTTGGAATTTTACTGTGTAACAGAGTTTCCGCAAAACGCTACATTTTTAGAGGAATTTGTGCAATCAAATTCGCAAATGAACAACTATTCATTATATTTACCAAAAGTGTATATGCACATATTTTTTTTAAATCAATAATTCATGGCACATACGGAATGTAAAATATTAGATACATAATTACAAAACAATTCTTCATCCACGAATTCATATCCCCACAAATTAAAAGTTTTTACTTAAACCACGAACATTTGACCTTACGAAAATGTGTGAGTTTGCAGTACACAATCCATAAATTTGGTATGGTCGTTCATATTGATAAAAGTAAAGACACGTGTTCTGAAAAGCAGAGGAAATTATGGTCGACACACACGAACTACTTACCATTTCTGAAAGTGAATTTGCAGTGATTTTTGTCAGTTTGCTTGATCGAATTACATAATAACAAAAATTTGAAAGAAACTTCAAAATAGTAAGATTAAATACTAATAAGATTTCATTGAAAAATTGAAACAATTTATTTACATCAATCAAATGACTTCGGTATGTTATGTTTGATTTACAGTGCATACATAATTCTAGAGGAAAGCTAGGCAACTGCTTCAATATTTTTTTTTTTACGTTGACCTTTCCTTTGACTATGACCTCACTTTTCTTAAGTTAATGTTCAGCTCAGTTTTAAACATACCGTTCAAGATAGTGTTATCAAACTTCAAATGTTGATACATACAGATGAAACCTACTCAAGTACATCACCATTTTCGACCCTGAGCCTTTCTTTTGACCTTGACCGCACTTTTCTTGAATAAGTGCTTTGCTCAGTTTTAAAGATACCATTTAAGATAGAGTTATCAAACTTCATATGGTGATAAATATTGAAGAGAGCTATTCAGCTGACTAACATCTTTTATCTCAATTTTTCCTTTGACCTTGACCACATTTTTTTAAACTAGTGTTTAGCTTAGTTTTTAAAAAAACAATATCAGATATCTTTATCAAACTTCATTTGTTGATACATACTGATAATTGCAATTCAACTGCAGAAACATTTTGACATTAACCTTTCCTTTGACCTTGACCTCACTTTTCCTAAATTAGTGTTAAACTTTATATGCTGATACATACTGATGAAAGCTTTACATCCGGATCAAAATTTTGTTAGATTGGCATTTCCTTTGACCTTGACCTCACTTTAAAGAAATTATATTACTGTCAAACTTCGTATGCTGAAATATGCTGATGTAAGCAATTCAACTGAATCACTATTCAAGATATTCTGATGTGCGGCGATGGATTAAGTCAAACATAAAACTATAAGAAACTCCAAAAGGTTCGAGATTGCAAGGTTCGGGACGGAAATCGCTTTATCCTGAAATGGAAAGATAACTACATCGTGAATTTATAGAAATTCGGAAGGACGGACTAAAGGCAAAATCATGGTGGTTCAAATCGCGTGCAGCTGAACTTGCAGATTCTGACTTCAAATGCAGTAGCGGCTGGATTAATAATTTTAAAAAACTGCACAATATATCGTATCGAGCACCAACCAGTGGAGCTCAAAATCCACCAAACGCTAAAATTGAAGCCTTCAACAGTTTCCAAAATTTATCCGAAAAAATGCAAGCAGAGACTGGACGGAACCTAATGGCCGCTTTAATTTTGTTGCCAACATGGATCAGTCTCCAATCCTGTTTGATCTAAATCAGGGGAAACGTATGAAACAACTTGTGCTACTAAAGTATGGTGCAGAACAAAAAAATCCGGACTTGATTAAAGACAGGCTACATTATAGTGTTGTATTTTCTCGGACGGCGTTAAACGCATAAAGCCGCTTGTTGTATTCCGGGGAACAGGCCAGCGAACTCCGTTCAGTGAAAAAGTGAAGTACGATAGTCGCGTTGTGGTTCAATTTTATACAAAATGCATGGAGTGACGAGCAAGTTATATTGCTTTGGATTAACAATATGTGCAAACCTCTAGCAAACCAGTGCAAACCAACAATGTTAGTCGCCGATGTTCACAGAGCGCAAAATACTGAAACAGTAAAATCAAAGTTCCGAGAGATCGGCACAATGTTGGCGCTAATTCCAAGCGAATGTACAAGCGAACTTCAACACCTTGATAGAATATTCCTTCCACGCTCCATTGAAGAAAAAACGGACAAGCATGTGCATGCAAACAGAAAACAATAGCTTGAGGGCGCTTTCACAGCTTCAGAAAGGTAATTAATAAAACGTTAGCTCTGTGTTGTTTTTACATCGAATAGTTTGTAACACCTGTTTTAAGGCTTTCCTTTTTACCTTAAGTATATAGATACTGGTATCGTAACAATTCAAAAACACATTTAGTTTATAATTTTAATATAATTTATTTAAATTGCAGGCGATTCCGTGTGACTAAATGGGTAGGGGAAGCCTGGTCAGACACCTGCGAGGAGCAAACTGACGCGGTGGTAAAGTGCTTTAAAAACTGTGGTATTTCAAAAAAAAAAAAAAACGGATGACATTGAGGATCATCTCATTCACTTCCAGGGCATAGAGAATTATACGTTTGAGACAGGGAAAGAGGGGACTGAAGACAATAAAGTTGTCTGTTTTATTTTGGACAATGACAATGACAGTGACTATGATTCAGATGAGGATATTCCACTGGCTGAGCCCAAATTAAGAGTGTGACTATGACAGCTCTACTACAGTCTGTATTTTAATTCTACACATAATAATCTAGCTATCATCAAGATATTTGACTTCGAATTTTTATGGTTTTAGTGCTACGCATAGTATTCTAACTAAAACAATAATTTTTAATCAAAATATTGGACTTTGAATTTTTATGGTATAAGTGCTTCGCATGGTATTCTAGCTAAAACAATAATTTTTAATCAAAATATTGCACTTTGATTGAATTTGTATGCTTTTATAATAGTTGCAACAATTTAATTTGAATTTTGAATCAAATCATACTTTAATGTCATGTCATGGAATATTTATAATAAAATAATTAAACTGATACTGTGTTCAATTTAGGCATTGTCATGACCAGCTTATTTTCAAAATAGGATTATTTTCGAGTAATTTTCAGTGCAAGAAATAGGTAGGTTATTTTCAAAACCGGCTTTTTATGAAATCCGTCTTATTTTCAAGATTTTAGGGTATTTCTAATTTTAATTTGCAACTACCAATTACCGTTACAAGGAAATGCGAATATGAATTATTTGTGTCTGTTCCTTCATGCATAAAGTCCGACGAAAATGTAGAAGTTAATTGATTACGCAAGGTGAAATCCTAATCAGGTTTTCCAAATACTTTATAAAATTGAAAGACGGTAGAATTAATTGTTTGATAAATAATGTATGATTATGTTTGATTACATATGTTTGAGTTATAGAGAATTTATATGTTTTGATTTTCTGATTATAACTGATCTTATTGTTTCGGCAAACTTTTTAATGTGTCGCACGCATAAAATTCGAATCGTTACTGTGTCAAAGAAAATTTTACCCTGTGGGAACCAACACAGTTAAATAGCTCAGAACAACAACTAGTGTCAGGTATTCTCATTTAAATGATGAGGAACATCTATTGTTTAAGCAGTTATACTCAAAACGTTCTTGGAGTCACATTCCTCTTAATTTCTGTATAAATGAAATAGTCGAGAAATTTTCCTGTATAGCATAGGAGTTTGTTTTTTAGGTATCCATTATTTTTCTATGGCAATGATTTTTGGAAGGATATAGTAACGCATTTATTTAGGTGAATTGTTAATTATTTGTTGAGTGCTCGTGAAACAGACGTTATACTTTAGACTGACCTTATTGCCTGCTTTGCTGAACATAGTTTTTGTTTTTATTTTTTTTTTCAAGAACTACTACCTTTCACTTGACCGATCACACATATATGCCGAAAGAGCAGCTTGTGTTTGTAAACCGTCCGTGGAAGAACTTTCTACATAATTATCCAAAAATTGGCTGTACAGAGTTTACCGACAATGTCCACATTCACATTATTAGAAGACTTTTCGCAATTAAATCCCCATTCCATATAATTCATATATCTTGATTAATACATGTACATGTATCCCCTTGTATTCCCAATTACCAGTACGCCTGCTATTGTGTACTGGAATAAGAATGCCTTTCAGAACAATTGAATAATGGAGAAATTTTAATCTTTTAGTATTTTAAGCAATATCAGCTAATTTTTACAACTTCCGATTTAAAATGTATATACATTTTTGATGTAAATGCACGTTTTTATAAGTATAAGATATCTATCTTAATTCATTATATGGAAAAGTAAAAACACGTATTTTTTCTCTGAAATCAGTAAAGGTAGAAAGGCGACCTTGCCTGTTTTGTACAGTTCACAATTATAGGATAGTTAAACTGACAATTTTCCAACTTTCCAATGTGCCAAAATTTAAGAATGAATGCAAAACAGTTACCTTTACTTCTTTTCCAATGTTACCTTTCTTCATGGCATTAACACAGAATGTGTGCAACTGTTTTAATTCAAAAGTGCACACGTTTCGTGATACAGGCTGAATAATTTAGAGGGTAGATTTTTTGGTGAGAAATAAACAGAATGAACAAATAAGGAAGTAACATAATGTTTCAATGGCCAATCGCTTGTGTCGTAATCACTTCTGCCATAATGTTACAAAAACAACATATGAAACATTGAAACATTTTCAGATTAAAACAAGTGAAGGCAAGAGTGTAAATATTATTGAAATTTTGACCAGAAAAAGAGGGGTTCAAGCTATTTTCCTTGTGTATTTGTAGTTTGTTGTATAAGCAAACTTATACAGGTACAGTGCAGAACCTATAGAAATATACTTGGCCTAAAACAAACAGCAACTTCCCTAACAAAAAAAAAAAAAAAAAAAAAATACAGCAATACATAACTTAAGTAAAACAAAATCCTAAAGTTATCACTTCCCATTTGCAAAAAAATCGGAGTATTCAGTTGAATACGGTGGCTGCAATTTTATTGTTGACAACTTACACGAACGATCACGCTACACGAACGATTCCGCACGATTAACGCACGATTAAGCCTGTTACACGAACGATTCTTCGCGCACACAATTCTACACCTTACACGATCTTACACGAGTGCTAACGCAAATGCAACAATTCTTCACTCAAAATAGTTAAAAATATTTAGGAATCAATATTTTCAAACGAAATACGGCATACATGTAATACTGATTTTAGATTTCAAAGAATTATAGAATATTATTTCATAGACTTAGAAAAATAATAATAACTAGAAACTCTTGTTGATACAGCAACAAAACGGTCTTCCGTTCTCCTCCATTTATCTGTATGAATGAGCTCTTATCTATGTTAAAAAGGGCATATAATATTTAAAATGATTACAGGAATACAAACGGCTGGATGTGTAACTTACCAAGATTCTCGACGTTTCTTTAGACAATTATAGTCTTAATAACATTTACAAAAATCATTCTTAATTTTTTTATCACTTCCTGTGACGACCAGAAGTGACGGCGGATGCATTTTACCCTATATCTGTTGCCCAATCCTCATGGTTTATTATTTATATAAGTTTAATGTCTTGATCTGTTACAGTTTAAGAGATCTCGTACTGTTAATTTCTCATTTTGAGGACAAGAAATCACGTGACCGGAAATGATTTTTTAAAAAGATAATTGAGGTTACTCTGAATATCATGTCCTAAAATCATTCCATATACTCTTAAAAAGAATATTTATGGGATAGTATGATGCTAAATTTATGTAGCTTTTCTCTCATAACCGGAAATTGTCATTTTTGTGTCCAGTGGGACTGACATATTTCAAAACTACAAATAAGATGCTATAATGAAATACTCAGAAATATTCCATAAAAGAAAAGTTGAAATTTTTGATTTATTTGATCACTTCTTGTGACAACCAGAAGCGACGGCGGACGATGTTAAACCAAATGGAATTGCCTAATTATCAAGATCTAACACTCCTTTAAGTTTTATCTCTTAATCTCTTACCGTTTACGAGATCTAGCTATGATAACTTCTCATTTTGAGGACAGTAAATCACGCGACCGGAAGTGAATTTCAAAGATATTTTACGTAACTGTTGACATATGCAGTCTAAATAACATATCCTAAAATCATTTCAAATACTTTATCTATAAAAAGTATTTATGGGAAAGAAAAATATTCAAATTATGTACTTTTTCTCTTACAACCAGAAGTTGTCGTTTTTGTTTCCTGTGGGACTGATGTATTTGAAACTACAAATAAGATGCTATAATGTGATGCAAAAAAAGTTTCATCAATGAAAAGTTGAAATTTTAGATTTCTTTGATCACTTCCTGTGACAACCGGAAGTGACATCAGACAATCTCATTCAAACTATTTTTGTCTGCTCATCAAGATCTACCACTTGTATAAGTTTGATGTCTTAATCTCTTACCTTTTACGAGATCTAGCTATGCAAACTTCTCATTTTGAGACAGGAAATCACGCGACCGGAAGTGAATTTTACAAAAATATTTGACGTTACTATAGACATTGGCAGTCTAAATAACATATCTAAAAATCATTACAAATATTTTATGCTTAAAAAATATTTATGGGAAAGAAAAATACTGAAAATATGCAGTTGTTCTCGTGTAGCCGGAAGTTGTCGTTTTTGTTTCCGGTGGGACTGACATATTTCGAAACTACAAATAAGATGTTTCAAAAAAGAAAAGTTGAAATTTTCGATTTCTTTGATCACTTCCTGTGACGACCGGAAGTTACGACGGACAATCTTAACCCAAATAGGCTCGTCTACTTATCAAGATCTATTACTCATATAAGTTTGGTGTCTTAATCTCTTATCGTTTCTGACTCAGACAAAACTATTTTGAAAAAAAGCGGAAATCAGACATATCTGACGACCAGAAGTGAATTTTGAAAAAATGAAAAGAAAAACATCTGAGTGTATTTTTATTTCCATCATCCCTGAAAATTTCAGGAAAATCGGTCCAGCCATCTCTGAGAAATCCGTCTTACAAGAAAAGGGGGGGGGGATAATAATAATAAAAAGAAACAGTAGATTCACTATAAGGTCTGCCGTCTGAAACGGTAGACCTTAATAAAAAAAATGATATTTCTGGAACTTAATATATATAAGACGTAATCAATATTTTAGATGATAAGTAATTATTTAGGTAATTCTCCGACTTAAGAGATCGGATTTTTTTCGTTCTATCAGAAGATGTACATGTAGGTGGACCGTAAAATTTGATTGAATTGGATTTCATAATATGCAGAAAGCAGGATACGATTAATAAAAATGGCAGCATTGAATGACTTAAATTACAAGTTTTATCCGTGTGTTTCCTTTGAGTCAATGTTTGTGATTCTCTAAAAATGAACTTGCCAATTATTTATTCATTTTTTTATTTGCAGAAATTTTAAAAATGAATAAAAAGTAAGCTGTAGAGATATACACTGATAAACAAAATCCCTGAAATCATGTCGTGTGCATGTTCACTAAATATTTATATAAGAATTGAGAAATGTTTATTTATTTGTAAAAAAAATATATATATTTGATGTATTTAAAAATATCCTGAACACAATTACCAGTTAACAAGAATGAACAATAGAGGAAAAAAAACGTTAAACATCTAAGTAGGTGTATCACTATAGGGCACGCTATTTGACAAGAACTTAATATTGTACGAGTTACTATATTGTTGTTTACATGCGATAATTAAATCGTTCTGCATTTAATTATATAAATTGCTCTACATTCATTTCATCTGGATTTAAAAAAAGAAAATAAACGAAATGCTTCTTTTACAAATAACATTCCAATAAAAACTTACAAAACGAAATTTACAAGTTTCTAAACGCACGATTAAAACCGCAAACGACTGAGTCTGATACACCCACGATCTCGCACGTTACACGAACGATCACGCACGATACACGAACGATCCCAAACGATTGGTTTGTCAGCAATAACGTTGCAGCCACTGTACTAGTTGACGGTTCACAGACCGTCACTTGACCGTAAGTTGAATTTTTGCCATGCAAATGAGGGGGCGTTCAACTCATTTGAATAGAGTGGACCACTATTGAAACTCCTCTATTTGCTTT
The DNA here is from genome assembly GCF_032062105.1 of Saccostrea cuccullata. Lineage (NCBI taxonomy): Eukaryota > Metazoa > Mollusca > Bivalvia > Ostreida > Ostreidae > Saccostrea > Saccostrea cuccullata. The sequence continues at coordinate 84,199 of NW_026938718.1, forward strand.
ACAGTTGACCGCTCGTTGAATACTCCTGTATTTTCTTTACAGTTGACCGCTACATGTAGTTGAATGCTCCTCTATTTCCTTTGCGGTTTACCGCTAGTTGAATACTCCTCTATTCCCTTTGCAGTTGACCGCTGGTTGAATACTCCTCTATTTCCTTTAGAATTGACCTTTAGTTGAATACTACTCTATTTTCTTTGCAGGTGACCGCCAGTTGAATACTCCTCTATTTCTTTTGCAGGTTACAGCTCAAAATGAAGAAGAATTTATAGAAACATTTCGTGTTTTCTTTCCCTCATCGTTGTTTCCAAAAAAAAAAATATTTGCATATTCTTAATTTTGTGCAGTGGCCTTTTACTGAAAATAATATGTGTTAAAAATGAAAACAAAACAAAATTCTGCATAACTTTTTGTTAAACTGTATCTCCATGACTTGTTTGGTTATGATTTGGTTAAAATGTAGGTAAGGGGG
>NW_026938719.1:0-8402 GCF_032062105.1 Saccostrea cuccullata
ATACCTGCATCTTATTTCAACTTAATACACCGTGGGGAGTTTAATACACGAGAAGCCGTATACGTGTCAAACTGCAAGGTGTTGTGTTTTAAAAGATCAAAAAGTAAACAGTTTAATCAGTTTAATCATTCATGTAAGGATATTAAATCCAAGGATGATAAATATCTAAAAAGAGGTTTAACAAAGTCGGGTACGAGGTGGTATGTACGTGAGAGCTAAGGTGTATCTGCCCCTTCTATGATTTCTTCTCAACTCACAAACATTTAATATAAGAATAATTACTTGAAAAATAATCAATATCTTTTCTACATTTTCTTATTAGGATTCACTTTGCGTGAGTTTCAAATGAGTTGGTGAGAACGGGAAAACATAATCATGTTTGGCTTCATATCTTTACGAAAGGATTTTTTTTTGCATATCATTTTACATATGCAAGTTTGTATTTTTGTTCTTATTTCAAAATGAGTATTATATTGTAAGAATCAAGAGAAATCAACACTCATTAGAGCCATGTTTTTACTTTAAAAAACTAGAAAACTGACCAGTCAGCAAGGGCCCCGCCATGGGGTAGAATAATAAGGTTGCAGCTTACGGAGTGATTAAAAAATGTACGAAGAATAAGCAACAGCAACTGTATTCTTAAAATTTCAAGATAATTCCTGAATATTCAAAAACCTGTGAATAATATCCTTGTACATGTATTTACATTATGCAGTAAAGAACAACTTAACATTGTATGTATATTTAAACAATAATGAAGCTTATGTTATATAAAATGCCAGCTTTCAATGAATGCAAATATCATGAAGGCTTGACCTTAACTTCAAAACAAACAGCAGTTGCAGACAAAGTTTTCATTAATCTTAAAGTGACAGATAAAGAAAAGTCTACTAAATTTTCTGCAGGCTAGATAATTAATCCCAAGGGATTAATTGTACGGATTAATGGTACCTTTCTCATCATTTTCTTGTAAAGTTACAATGAGAACGTTTTCAATATTAATGATCAAATGGGGTTTTTATACATCGATCTACCTAAAAAATTAATGATATTCTTGAAGTTACATAAAGGGAAAAAAGTAAAAATAAAAGAAACTTCTTCTTTAATCTATTTCTTGTTTCTTTGAATTAAAAAAAAATCATAACTATTTTTCAAAAAAAAAAAACTTCAAACATTCATATTTAAATCCACATATCAGAGTGTTCATAGCATTTCAAATTGACTTAACTTCAAAACAAACTTCATTTGCAGACAGATGTAGTAATTCATCTTAATGTGACAGATAAAGATAATGCTTCGGATTTTCTTCAAGAGGAAAGCTAATTAATTCCATAGCAGCATTCAGTTTACAATGGGAACATCTTCAGCAGTTTTCTCTCTTTGCCAATGCATTCCTATATAAAGTTAGGGAATCTACCCCAACACCCCAGCTCTTAACCAGGGGACACAGAAAAACAAACTGAGCATCAAAATGTCTTTCTGCCTATTAAACTACCATACCAAATTTGATCTAAATTGGGAAACCATAAAAAAAGTTATTAAGAAAATCAGAAAATTTGTGGACGGAAGAATGACAGACGGACGGACAGACAGACAGACAGACAGACGGACAGACAGAGTGATTACTATAGGGCACCCTCAAATCCTTGCGGGGCCCTAATAATTTTGCAAAGATGCATTTTATTTAAAAATATTTTTATTGCAACTTTACTCTAAAGGAATATGCATTAGAAATATTCCATGATTTATTCTTTCGTTTTAGGAGGTATCGACGTGAAATTTCAATGTTCTATCTAAAGCTACAGGACGTAAGGATGATAAAGTTCTTATTAATGAAAGAAAATGTATGTTAAAGATCAAGTAAAGAGTTTTATTTGTTATTGTTCTATCGAAAGCTAGGGGACTTAAGAGTGATAAAATTATTATTAATGGAAGAAAATGTATGTTAAAAAGCAGATAAGGACTTTTATTTGAATTAGAATAAGACCCTTAAAAATTTTAAGCAAATTGTTTAAAGTTTTCTAAATTGAAATTTTTGATTTCAAACGTACTTTCGTATTTAATAGGACATGCAATTGACATTTTGAATATAATGTTATATCATATACCTAGTAGTGTATCAGCCCTGATACAGGCGTTTTGGACTAGGCGAGACAGCATCTGGGAACTAGGGCTGTCTCGCCCTCGGGGCTGAGATATCTCTGTCTCGGCCCGTTGTCAAGAGGCTGTCTCGCCCTCAAATTTTAATTTGTTAAATCTCTAAAAACTTTCTATGTTTTTGCAAAATTTTATGTGGAAAAAATATAAAAATGAATAAATCATCTATAACACCCATTAACACTTTTTAAAAATTTAATTTTAACACATAAATTAGAGAAAACGTTTTTTTTAAAAACAGCACCAAACCGTAATGCGTATCTAAGCAAAGGGAGGTAACCCCAGCAACAACTCGTATTTTAGAACAATAGCACGTCATTAATTTAAATTAATCAACGTTAATTAAAGAGAAATAACGTAAACATACATGATGGGGGATGTAGAGGCAATTACTCCAAAAAATCCTGGCCCTAGCGGTGATCGCGATGTGCGTTATGGAAATTTTGAACTAGAATCTCGTTTCAAAACAGTCTCTGAGAGTGAAAGGACAGAATTTGTAAAAAGTAAACGAAACAAGAATACGTCTAGGAAAACGGATGGGCACATGAAGGTTCTTTATGACTGGCTGGATAGTGTTTGTCAAGAGTCAAGGAATATTTACGAAATACCACCAAAGGAACTTAACATGTATTTGGCGAGATTCTTTCTCTCCGTGAGAAAACCAGACGGCGGCGAATACGAGCCAGACACATTACGAGGCTATCTTGGAAGTTTCTCCCGATACTTACGAGACAACAGTTATGATCACAATATTGTCGAATCACATCTATTTGGACACGCAAGGGAAGTTCTTATGTCCAAACGATAAAGCCACAAATCCCAGGGCCTCGGAAACAGAAAGAGATAAGCTGAGCCACTTTCCACCGACGAATTTCAGCGCCTCATTCAGTCTAATCAGTTGGGTAAAGGTAAGAAAAAAAACATTCGAACTTACTTTAAACAAATCCAGAAAATAATCCTCTTCTCGAACTCGAACGCTGATGTTATGTCAACAAAGTCCAATAACTCTTATTTAGTCGATCCTATTAAATCAGAGAATGTAAACGGACGGGTTTTGAAATTCCGTAAAGTAAATGTTTAAAATATCTTGATTTTTTCTCTTTTACTAGCAAATCCACAGTCACTGATAAATACCATGTACATAAACAACACCATGCACTTTAGACTGAGAGGAAGACATGAACATGAATAGATGCTTTGGGGCGACATTGAATTAAAAACAGATTCAACAGGGACAGAGTACCTGGAATTCAATGAGAGGGCAACAAAAACAAGGCACGGAAATGGAGAGAGCAGACCATTCCTTCCAAAGATGTATGAAAAAAGAGGTAAAAAAATGATAGTGTTTTTAAAAGTAATAAAATCAAAGAATATATCTACATAACTACTTGTATTTAATTTTTTAAAATTCTTTGTTACAGGAGACTCTATGTGCCCTGTAAATCTTTATAAAGAATTCACGCGACACAGGCCTTCGGAGATGCTAGAGCCCGAAAGCAGATTCTATCTTTCCATTAAACAAAATCCTACGGATGACATTTGGTATAAGAAGCAACCCATGGGAAAAAATAGTCTCGGAAAGATTGTGAGCAACATGACTAATGCAGGTTGGTACCGTCTATATCAATCATCAATATGTAGCTAAACTTTACACTTCCTTCTTAACAAAAAAAGATACCTTGCTAGAATTAACAGCTTAAAAATGCTTTAATTTCAGCTGTAATCACAGACAAGCGTCTTACAAACCACAGTATCAGAAAGACCACGGTCACAAACTTACTGGAAGCAGGGTTCGAGCCAACTGAAGTAATGCAAATTACAGGACATAAGAACGTCCAATCAATAAATAACTACAGTCATCTTCCAATCAAAAAGCAAAAAGAAATGTCCAAAGTACTGTCTGAGGTAACTGCCAACACTGCAGCTTCAAATGATAATCAAGAACCATGTGACTCGATGGAGGACAACTGCGATGAATTTTTAAGCCAAGCAGTGGAGTTGATCGAGACGTCTGCACATGTAAACACCGCAGAACAACAGCAGTTGGTTTCCGTGGTTGATCTTCCTATCACCATGACAAGCAATGGAATGAAAATTACATCTGAGAGAAGTTTCAGCTTGTTTCAAAATGCTAACATTACCGGAAATATCACAATCAATGTCCCTTGAAGGAATAAAACTTGTTCAACTATTTGAAAATAGTGTATATAATGCTGTATTCTGCTTCTGTTAATAGTGATAAATATTTTTAAACGTAAATCTTGTTGTGTTTTAGATATATGATATAAAAAACATCACACTCTAATTTTGATCTCAGACCTGGGATTGGCCCCTCGGGTGGTCTCGGCCCTTGCCCTGCGGGCTCGGGCCGATACCACCTCTCGGGGTCAATCCCAGGTCCGAGATCAAAATTAGAGTGTGATATTCTATATATGTCTTGTCTTTACATTTCAGTACAATATTTTTTTGAATATCGGGATGAAATTCGGGATTAAATTTCTATTTTTAGCAAATTTTTTTTGTAGCAAATCATATTGAACAAAAAAAATTTTTTAAAGAATAAATTAAATGCAATATGAATCGATCAAAAATGATGTATCTGAAACTCCTGGGAAGGAAAATCATTTATTTTTCGTTAGTTCAATTAATCTGATAATTGGATTAACATTCCTTGCTACAAGGTCATTAACAGGCAATGGATATAATCCATTCCATGTTAAGTAGAAATTTGCGAGTTGTAGTTATCCTTCTTAGTTTATGTACATAACGAGCCTCAGACTAATGTTAGACGGAGCTAAAATGTTTAAAATTTCTTGTAATAAGTACCATTTCTTATAAGTATTTTTACTTAGTCATTTAATAGTAGTATTTTTCCTTTTTTTCTCATGGTCTCAGAAATAATCAAGATACATATTCTATTTTTTTTTTACAATTTATTTTTTTCAATGAACAAATCATTAAAAGCTTTGGGAGCTTAAGGACAGATGATACAAACAAATTTTATCTTTGAAAAAGATTTAATATCATGTCACAAGTTTAGAAAAATGGATGGTTCTTAGAATTTTTTTTCCGAGGAACTGGAATACGTAAAAAAGACTTGGAAAATATAAGTTATATTTCTATGAAAAAACAAATAGAGACAAATCACATTCAGTAAAGGTTAACAGGTGAAAATAAATTTCAGAATATGTTATCTTGGCACTAAAAGTGTAATATAAACTTAAGAAAAACATACCCAGCCAGGTGAATTTTATAAGGAAAAGCTAAATGCTAAAAATCAGTCTATGTGATACTGCCAATTTCTTGTCATTTCGATCTATCTCTTAAAATTCACCTGGCTTGGTATATTTTTCTAAGGTTAATAGTACACTTTTAACGCCAGGATAACATATTCTGAAATTTATTTTCACCTGTAAACCTTTACTGAATGTGATTTGTCTATATTTGTTTTTTCATAGAAATATTACTTAAATTTTCCAAATCTATTTCATTTTCCAGTTCTTCCAAGAAAAGATTATAAGAACCATCCACTTTTCTAAACTTGTGACATGATATTTAATCGATTTTAAAGAAGAAATGTGTTTGTATCATATGTCCTTAAAGAGTACAAAAGGCCAATTGGCCACATGGCAGAGACAAGAATATATTCATCTGTTTTTAACCTGTTTCCTCGGTATGGTATGATAATGTTTCTTCTTCTCGAAGATATGCAAGACAAGAAAGACTTTTGCAATTTAGTCCCCGATTTGACATAATGAATCATTATCTAATTATTTGTTTCACAATGTACCGTAAAAACCTATAAACTGATTGAAGAGAAATACACAATATACATACATCATGAATATTTTTATATAAGAAAGAATCTACAGATGCCCCATAAACACTTGTTTATCTAATTCATGTACATATGATCCTCATATTTAATGAGTTTTATATATTTTCTAATGTACATTTTCAACTACCGTATGTATAGTATTTAACGAATTGAAGTGATAACACGACAAAACTTCCTCAAACAACAGTGTTGTAAAGGAATACTCGTTTGTCTGTTATGTATAAGTTACATCATAGAAGACGAGTAGTATTGATTATATCGTTTTCATGGGGCGTGGAAATCGAGGGCGCGGAGCGCCCGAGATTTCCACGCCCCATGAAAACGATATAACCAATAGTACGAGGCATCTATGATGTAAGCAACTTGTCGCATGTCTGTTGATGTAAATTTCATTGAGAGTATCAAAATTCAATAATAAAAAAAAGATTCATTAATTCAAGCTAGCTCTCCAACATGTTGGACGTTCTTAGTGAATTTGACTTTGAGTTTTTAACTGAGTTTGAAGATTTTGACAATTTATTTTTGAGCCAGGCACTCGATATATATGAAATCACAGAAACAAATAGCAAGGAGTTTAAAAATAAAAAGTTTGGAGATTTTACCGTAACTTTCAAATTTTCAAAATGGATTAATCTTTTGAACGACTGGGAACTTTCAACCGAGTTAAATACATGTATTTTAATTTAGTTAAAGGCTAAGAAATAGCCATACATGTTCATTTTTCTGTGGTTATGAACTTGTGAAATAAAATCAGTTTTTTTTCTCATGACCTGATTTCTGCCTCCTGCAGTGATATATGAAGTTGCGTGGAAAGTATTATCGCATATGTGATATGGGATATATCACCACAGAAAGATCAAAGAAAATCACCGCAGATATGCGACAAAAATAGAGAGAGTAAATAAACCATTCTGACAGACTTAAACTGCCAACGTTTCTTAAATATGCTGTTGAAATTCATGTTAATGCACGTTTCAGTATGACGCCGCTTAGCTATCACGTCTTAACCACACAACTATTACGTCATGTAACCTTAGTCACTGAGTTACAAAAGACAGGCAAAGAGAAAAATAAAAAAATAGCTGAAAATACTATGTTTGATCGTTACAATTTTCTCTTTTGTGAGACAGAATATTTTTTTTTTTATATTTTTACTTGTACCTTTTAAAATTATGTTTTAAAAAGTCCTATCTTATAACATTTTTTTCTAACTACAAAATATTGAATATTCTTCATCAATGTTATCGGTTTCCAACATTTAATGTACCTAATTTTTTTTGAGGATGTAATGGCTCTCCCGATTTTTTTTAACATATAGAACTGATTAAAAAAAACAAAAGTTGATTTGAAGTTCATAAAACAATCATTTGAAAATCAATTAAATACTCAAGTTTAATATAAAACAAATGCATTTTGTCATAGAAATTTAAAAAAAATAGAAATTAATATATTAGGAAAAAATTATCGTATTATCGTAAATCATATCACGATAAGGTTCACATTAAAAGCAAAAAACTTGCAACTTCTATGCTGTATACAGGGTTTTTTTGGTCCCAAGTCATTTTCGCCCTTCCTAACAATTTTGCCAAATTTTAAATTCGCTCAAAGTTCTGTTTAAGAAGTTATAGTGTGTTCTTAAATTCGCACACTTCTCACGAGGACGGAAAGGGTGAATATAAAACGGGGGCGAAAAATTTCCTGTATACCGTTCAACGAATACTGACTTTAAACACATTTTTCTTTCTAGATACTTTTATTTACATTTTATTGGTGTACTTAATGAAATTGATTAACTCAAGGTTTACAAAAGAACAAATAGCTACAATTATTATTATTTTGGGGGGGGGGGGGGTATGTTTACATGCATGAAAATGCGTTTCCTTTGATCTTTTTTTTTTTTAATATTTTTTTTATTTGTTTCATTTGGTTAATATTTCTTAAAAACCTTAATCCCTCTTGAATAATATTACCTTATTAATGTAAGATAGAGAGAGAGAGAAAAAGAGAGAGCCATTATCTAGCATTCTTTAATATCTGATTATCGCAAAAGAAAAAATAATTACATGTAACAAGTTATTCATTATGTAGCTCTCAAATGAGAATCGAATAAAACGGATATAAATAAGTACATCTGCAACAATCCTGAAGTTGCGTTATTTTTTCCAAGGGTTGACTTTACTCATTTTCTTAATACTTAATGATTCTGATTAGACCATTTTTATACTCTCCTACAACAAGATTGTGATCGGTATCAATACAAATGCCTCCACAACATGGATGTTCTATATAACGGACAAAGTTACCATCCTTGTCAATGACATGAACAATATTTTCACATTCGTCACCAATCAAAATTTGTTGGTTTAAATCAACAACAATGTGAAATGGGATAAATTTTCTGTTCTTT
>NW_026938720.1:0-8423 GCF_032062105.1 Saccostrea cuccullata
TAAGGAAAGTTTCAGGAAGATTGTCCCAGCCATCTCCGAGAAACAGCCTGGATAAAAAAAAACATGCGTACAATATCAATATGTCGTCCCCGACTTCGTTCGGGGCGACATAATAACTCCTGAATTTTTCTCATCAATAACTCCTGAATTTTCCCTTTCAATTCGAGCATTTCTGCATTGCAGAGAGCTGATGTGTGTTATGAGATGATAAATCATGTGTGAACTTTCTCAGTTTAGCGGAATCATGAACATTTTCGGCGAGATGAATGTTTTGTATACAGTGGTGATCAAGGCTTTGCGAACCATCAGGAGCGGATCAAAGAATTTATGAATGAATAAAAACTATGGAAATGACGTACCAATTTTTTAATTTATACTTGCACTATCTAATGAAATGAATAATATACAAGTGATAGATATCAAGAAAACGCCAAATGATAATAAATGCAGCTGACAATCGTTATTTTTTTTTATAGATAAAATAAAATATTTATAAATTCAAGAGACAAAACAGAAGGAGAATGAATGATGGCAAAATATCACATGACGGGAACTGAATTTTATGAATGAAGATTTTAAAAAGTTACTTGTAAGTTGTATATGTTATATCTTGCTTCAAAAAAAAAGGGGGGGGTCGTCTTGAACATAGTAAATAGCCATAACGTTTGAACGGTAAGTACAAGGGCTTTCGTATTTCAAATATGTAATCCTTGTGAAAAGAACTTTTATTGGATACGACGAACTTTGACCCTTTGACCTAGACCTTGGAGAACACATGTGTACATCTGAATCTTTTTTTCTGTTTCGTTTCTATGGCAACCGTGAGCGACTCATTACAATTATTTTGAAAGTAGAAATCACTTTGACACATTGCAAGGAATAAACATTGAAAGTTTCAAAACGATTGCCTGAGTAGTTATTGAGAAAATCGAAATTAAAGAATTTTAACTCTCACCTGTTTTTTTTTGGCAATAATCGATTATATGAAAATTTAAAATACGAGTTGCAGAACTACAGATACTAATCATTAAAATAAGAAAAGTTTCATGACGAACGTTTAAGGGACCAGAGAGAACACTCTCGGACAAAATTTGTCGTTTTTTACAGGTTTCCATGGCAACGGTAGACATATAGGAACTGAACGACCTCACTGCACAACTACAACCAGTGATCTTCCTTTAAGGAAAGTTTCAGGAAGATTGTCCCAGCCATCTCCGAGAAACAGCCTGGATAAAAAAAAACATGCGTACAATATCAATATGTCGTCCCCGACGTCGTTCGGGGCGACATAATAACTCCTGAATTTTTCCCATCAATAACTCCTGAATTTTCCCTTTCAATTCGAGCATTTCTGCATTGCAGAGAGCTGATGTGTGTTATGAGATGATAAATCATGTGTGAACTTTCTCAGTTTAGCGGAATCATGAACATTTTCGGCGAGATGAATGTTTTGTATACAGTGGTGATCAAGGCTTTGCGAACCATCAGGAGCGGATCAAAGAATTTATGAATGAATAAAAACTATGGAAATGACGTACCAATTTTTTAATTTATACTTGCACTATCTAATGAAATGAATAATATACAAGTGATAGATATACAAGAAAACGCCAAATGATAATAAATGCAGCTGACAATCGTTATTTTTTTTTTATATAGATAAAATAAAATATTTATAAATTCAAGAGACAAAACAGAAGGAGAATGAATGATGGAAAAATATCACATGACGGGAACTGAATTTTATGAATGAAGATTTTAAAAAGTTACTTGTAAGTTGTATATGTTATATCTTGCTTCAAAAAAAGGGGGGGGGGGGTCGTCTTGAACATAGTGATAGCCATAACGTTTGAACGGTAAGTACAAGGGCTTTCGTATTTCAAATATGTAATCCTTGTGAAAAGAACTTTTATTGGATACGACGAACTTTGACCCTTTGACCTAGACCTTGGAGAACACATGTGTACATCTGAATCTTTTTTTCTGTTTCGTTTCTATGGCAACCGTGAGCGACTCATTACAATTATTTTGAAAGTAGAAATCACTTTGACACATTGCAAGGAATAAACATTGAAAGTTTCAAAACGATTGCCTGAGTAGTTATTGAGAAAATCGAAATTAAAGAATTTTAACTCTCACCTGGTTTCCATGGCAATAATCGATTATATGAAAATTTAAAATACGAGTTGCAGAACTACAGATACTAATCATTAAAATAAGAAAAGTTTCATGACGAACGTTTAAGGGACCAGAGAGAACACTCTCGGACAAAAATTGTCGCTTTTTACAGGTTTCCATGGCAACGGTAGACATATTGGAACTGAACGACCTCACTGCACAACTACAACCAGTGATCGTTTTTTTAAGGAAAGTTTCAGGAAGATTGTTCCAGCCATCTCCGAAAAACAGCCTGGATAAAAAAAACATGCGTACAATATCAATATGTCGTCCCCGACTTCGTTCGGGGCGACATAATAACTCCTGAATTTTTCTCATCAATAACTCCTGAATTTTCCCCTTCAATTCGAGCATTTCTGCATTGCAGAGAGCTGATGTGTGTTATGAGATGATAAATCATGTGTGAACTTTCTCAGTTTAGCGGAATCATGAACATTTTCGGCGAGATGAATGTTTTGTATACAGTGGTGATCAAGGCTTTGCGAACCATCAGGAGCGGATCAAAGAATTTATGAATGAATAAAAACTATGGAAATGACGTACCAATTTTTTAATTTATACTTGCACTATCTAATGAAATGAATAATATACAAGTGATAGATATACAAGAAAACGCCAAATGATAATAAATGCAGCTGACAATCGTTATTTTTTTTTATATAGAATAAATAAAATATTTATAAATTCAAGAGACAAAACAGAAGGAGAATGAATGATGGCAAAATATCACATGACGGGAACTGAATTTTATGAATGAAGATTTTAAAAAGTTACTTGTAAGTTGTATATGTTATATCTTGCTTCAAAAAAAGGGGGGGGGTCGTCTTGAACATAGTAAATAGCCATAACGTTTGAACGGTAAGTACTAGGGCTTTCGTATTTCAAATATGTAATCCTTGTGAAAAGAACTTTTATTGGATACGACGAACTTTGACCCTTTGACCTAGACCTTGGAGAACACATGTGTACATCTGAATCTTTTTTTCTGTTTCGTTTCTATGGCAACCGTGAGCGACTCATTACAATTATTTTGAAAGTAGAAATCACTTTGACACATTGCAAGGAATAAACATTGAAAGTTTCAAAACGATTGCCTGAGTAGTTATTGAGAAAATCGAAATTAAAGAATTTTAACTCTCACCTGGTTTCCATGGCAATAATCGATTATATGAAAATTTAAAATACACAGAACTACAGATACTAATCATTAAAATTTTTGACGAACGTTTAAGGGACCAGAGAGAACACTCTAATTTGTCGCTTTTTACAGGTTTCCATGGCAACGGTAGACATATTGGAACTGAACGACCTCACTGCACAACTACAACCAGTGATCTTCCTTTAAGGAAACAGGAAGATTGTCCCAGCCATCTCCGAGAAACAGCCTGGATAAAAAAAACATGCGATCTTCATAATAATAATAATAATAATAAGAAACAGAGTAAAAACAATATGTTCAACTTCGTTTGGGGAACGTAATTACTGACCTTTTATCCGGTATTGATAAACTTAGAAAAGTGCTGACAATCTTAGAGCAATTACACCCGTTTACTGTCCCTGCTGAAAAACTTAGACAAGTGCTGACATTTACTGATAATTACCTATTGTTCTCGCTCTCGGGGAGGCTGCAGTGGTGTGAAAATGACTGTGTGGCATTTAAAAACACTCTTATTTTAATTTTTGATAAAAAAAATCCCAGGCAGTTATAATTTTTTTAATCTAAATATTATTGATATCTGTAAAACAGAATATCAATATGTCGTCCCCGACTCATTGGGGCAACATAATAATAATAATAATAATGAGTAAATCAAGTTTGGGGAACATAAATTTATGTAGAAAAGTTGACAAATATATCTATCACTGCTTCAAGTGCTGACATTTAGATAATTAAAATTGAAAAATTAATCATCAAGTTCCCAGGCAGTTATAATTTTTTTCATCTAAATATTTATTATCTTTGCAGACAGATATCAAGTTTAAATTTATGTGTTGAATATATCTATCACTGTTAATGTTCAAGTTAGTTTTCATCTATTTATTTTCCCCCCCCCCCCCCCTTTTTCACGATCGGAAAGTTGTATCAAGTTTCTTTTCACAAACAGGACAGATGTTTCTTGTTAGAAAAGGAAATGTTCTAAATATTGATGATTACTGATTTTTATTAGGTAATTCAGTTTCCTAATGTTCTCGGACATCTGTACAAGTCATATAATTATATACCTCTGTTTACGATTTCCGGTTTCATTTGCTCATACGGGAGTTCCCCTATTGAACAGTACAGTGTTCCATATATGAACTTGTACTTTGCCTTGTTAATTTTGTCACTTAAAACATTATTTCTAAATGAATGGTTGCTTGGTCGCTTACACAGGGTTCATCGGTAAGACTAATATTAGCAGTAGCACCACTCTCAAATATTTTTCTTCTCTCTCTCTCCCTCCCTCTCTCACTCTCTCTTAAAGATACAAACAGTATTGACACTTTAAGTTACTTAAATCCTTGACAAGTGCTCCGTTTATTCACATTGCCGAGGGGGTAGATCAGTTTTAGTTTTTAAACTTAATCTTTAAGTATTTTTTAATCATGATTCAATTTTAACAAAAATATAACATGTTTCGTACGTTCCATTTTTCCCTGTAGCTATCGGTGAATTGGAATTAATTTAATTGTATGTCCCGAAATTAAATTTCATCTAGTAAAATAGGTAGGCGTAAGCTGTTATGATGTTAATATAACCAGTTAGAGATTTTGGTCATAAGTTGTGAAGGTGATTCCTGGGCTAAATCCGTTCTTGAGCATAAACGGGGAAGAAGGAATGTTGGCGAGTATAACAAAGTTGTGTCGCTGTGGGCCGTAATAAGGGTAAAGATGCCGTATTTCTTATAGTCTTTCAATATAAAGTACAAGAATTGGCAAATCAGGTTTCCGAATTTATTAAAGACGATGGTGAATAACAATAGACATGAATTTTAACAATATCTTCGAGACTGATCGAGTGATGGCCGGTAGAGCGTTCTTGGCCTCCAAACTGAAGAGATTATAATGGACATAGATATTTGTAAGATTAAGAGTAAACAATAATTGACTTTTGACACTAGTTGAGTTAATTGATGGACAGGTGTGTTTCTTTGATTGAATGAACATGAAAGAGAATATAAGTAATTATACAAATAAAGTTATTGGTAAAGGATTTACAAATCCTGAGGCATTAACACCTAACGAGCAACAATTAATTTGACAGAATCACAGAGTGTCATTGGAATGTCTTAATCCTATTTCAAAGGGAATGAGATAAATAAGACACAATTTACTACAAATAAACACATATTAAAAACAGATTAAGAATTTCACAGATGAACGTCCGAATTTAGTATAAAATATATTAAAAAGTTATTTAATTCAAAAATGTTAATTTTTCTCGGTGATATTAACATAATAATAAGGCAGAATGCGGACTTGTCTAGTAAAATATTTTACGAAGAAGTGAAAATTGTAAGTCATTAGTCCGTCGAACCAGTGCTCACAAATATTTATTTCGAACCCTCTATAAGCCACGCCCCCCGCCCTCTATCCACACACGTTACATGAAGAAAAAAAAATCTAGTATACCGGTATTTGAATATGATTTATAAAAATGTGTAAGTTTTCGATATGATGCAAATTTCTTTGTCCATTTGATCAATTTTTACCCGTCCCGTAATCATTATTTATTTGATTCAGGTTTTATTCTTTTCAAAAGATTAAGACTATTCGCTAACTGTAGGTTCCCACTATCTTCCGTGACGAGTTACCATTCATCTCTCTCTCCCCCTCCTCCTCTCTCTCTCTCTCCAAAAAGTCAATGTATCGATCCAGGCAAAGTTTAAAATACATGTATCATTAAACTCCGGCTGATTTTTTTACTGTCATAATACTGCTGCATATAAATTGTGTTTGATTTTTAATTATTCTTAATTACTGAGAAAAAGTTAAGGAAATATATATTATGAACTATTTTTATTTGATTGATAATCAAACAAATTCCTCACTCAACTGTCCCACACACACACTAACACGACTTATAAAAAGATATTAGGAACCAGTAATTTTTAGAAACTTTTGGATGTAATGTACCCCTTCTCATATATTTATTTTTTTGCTTAAATCTTTAATCAATTTGTGCCTTTCCCGGTTGGTTTTTACACCAATCTTCTTTTCATTAATCGTTAAATTTATCTTACGTCGGTATATTAAAAAAATTATTTATTTAATCTAAGAAGAGGTTGAAGGATTGTACATTGCATATTTGTATTACGTATGTGTTGGTGTTGAATTTCTCAAATTCAAACTGTCTTGAAGAAGAGTCTACCTGTCGCGTAATGTTGCGTAACTAACTTCCAGTGAAAACCGGCGAGTGTTCTTCTGTATAATTCAGCAGTGACACCTATTGTCTTCTTTACCCGCTACTGTACACACTCGGATCGCCTCCGACGATTTCTTCTACACACAGGTGCTTCACAGAGTTTCCGATTGTATGTTGAATGACTAGAGCCGAGCTCGTTGCAAAGCAACGAGTAGGTCTTCCGTCGGAGCTGCGGACAAGGAGGAAGTGACCATCGACCTTGAGTCAAGGTCATGTCACGTTCTAATGTTAAAGCAATATTTTAAGGGCAGATAACATCTTATATGTTCTACTACTTTAAAAAGTGGATAGTAAAGTTATTTTTGCGACCTTGGCCTTGACAAAATGACCTTGCGTCACAGCATGACACACGCTGGTGATGTCAGAGCATATCCCATTTGTGTGCTACTGTATTGACAAATTCACACATGTTCTTTCAAACAATGCATCCAGCCAGAACATCTTATCCTAAATGACCTTGATTCAAGGTAATGACACACTCTGCATGATTTAAGCTTTACTCTTTTTTTCAATAGCCCTTGTCACACACATGTGTACAAAACAGGTATGAGAGAGCTACCCTTTCTCTATCAAAAGTTATGGTCAAATTATTATGTTATGTTTAAATGGAAAAACGAATCAAACGTCAAGGTCAAAGTTCATTATAAACTAATACATACAGTCATGTGATTTTTGTGTAATATGAAAGTCATATCTCTTCTCATTCAAAAGTAATAATCAAAGCTAAAATTGTGAAAAGATGACCCAGCCTCAAGGTCACGTCAAAAGTCAGTGTATTTAGAAAAGTGTTGTCTCAGGTAATAAAAAAGGGTAAAATAAAAGGCCTCTTTCTTCTCGTTCAAAAGATATGACAGTTTTTCAAGTACATATGCAGTATATGTACGTTGGGATTAGAAACACGAGACTGGTCCTTAATGAGAGCATATACACAACTGTATATAGTTATGAGCTACATGTAGGTGGTGTTGTAAAAGGATTAAATTCGCCTGATTCCACTTTAATTTTTTTAAAATTCTAATCTTTGCGCTGCTAGCGATTTTTATTGTTTAAACTGTCTTTTGGGCTGAAATATTGTTCATTTTCTGGGTATTCTGCGTATGCTCAAAGGCGGTCAGCACCACATGCATCTTACATGTATAAAATCAAATGTCGAGCCTTTCACTTTCACATAAATTTAACTATATTGCCAGGTAAGAGAGCTACTGTACCACCAATTAAAAAGTGAATATATTAATTTTGCACAAAAAATATGCGCTGAAGCTATATATTTCATTATCGGTGTTTTTCAAGTGCAGCAATCTAAAAATATTACTTACCGTGTGTCTCTAGCACATTCCTTCAATTTTACTACAGCAAAACATTCCTTGCAAACTTTCTTTAATAGTCATCCTAAGCTGAATTTTAGATATCGAAAATATCAACTAATTATTCTTCCATTTTGGGTGGAAAAATCAATCGGCCCAACAAGCTTCTTGCAAATGTCAAGTACTTGGTACTTGATGAGGTATCTGGAACATTTTGAAATCCATCTTTTGTGCAGTTGAGGTAAGAATTCTGAGAAATTATTCCAGAACCAAATGCAACTTTTTGTACGCAATTAATATATACTTTTAATATGGGTGGCACTGTAGCTCTCTGGTGATCCATCCCAATTTTTTTTCAACTAGCGAGCTACACATCTGCAGCTAGCCATTCACCAAATATATTCTATAAAAATTATGATTTCATCTTGTTTGTAACTTGCTAGAAATATAGTGTAAAAATCCAGAAAGGAGAAATTATGAATATTAGAAATGATCTTTATTAATTGTCGGAAATTCTGAAAAACTTGGGATGTAAT
>NW_026938721.1:0-83409 GCF_032062105.1 Saccostrea cuccullata
ATAAACCAGTTTAAATTACTTTAGTTAAGACAAGCATACTGAAAAATTCCTATCTATGAGAATTTTGAAATATGATGACGTTTACGAGATTGTTTAAAGGGGGAAATTTCACACACTATTACCCACTTCATAAAAAAGAGTTGTACTTTATAGTTGATACTTGTAAGAGTGAAATAAAATGTCATCTACTTTGCATAGAAATGATGCCATCTTAAAAAAAATGAAAAATATTCTTTGCCGTTTTATCAGCCAATCAGCCAATATACTCTATATTCTAATTAAGCACAATTTATCCAAGCATCTTCATGAGGAGAACTCTTGTCAACCTTCAATTCAGCATTTAGATAATGAAGTCTTTTTCCCTCATGATATTACTTATCTCTGTGTACTGATATGTATATGTGTAAGCGGTCACAATTTTTCCGTGGACGTTTGTTACACAGGCTTGAAGTGCATTTTGTAAAGTAGAGAAAGGAATTTAATAGTTTTTTTAATTAATAATTATTAATTGCTTGAAAAAATACAGGAAAATCAGGGAAGTGTAGTGGTTTTAGTTTGCAATTTGTGAATTAAATATGACTAAAGGATTTTTGAAACTAATTAAGAAAGCGTACCAGTCAAAACACCTTGGCATCCATGCCTTTTATCACATATTTGATATTCACTGCAATTGCACTTTTCTCGACATCCATGACCATGGTACCCGTACACACAGCTCTGTTTGCAGTCCTTCCCCCAAGAACCAATGCAGGCTATGTTACAAATATACATAGCTCATTTTCAGATAATATTAACACGCATATATTATATTATTAAATATTAACACGCATATATTATATTATATAAAAGTACCCTCACAAAATCCTGAAATATTCTTATAATCCTGACAACACTCCACAAGTCCTGTTTTACTGTAAAATAAATGTTGCTTAATTATTTGGAATTTTTGAGTTTTGAAGGATTAATACACATATTTACTATTAGTTTCTATTGATATATACTTACTTATTAATACAAATGTTTTTGCTCTCAAATGATTCAATGGAGAAATAAATTGCTGCCAACAGCATACATCTGCAAAGCATTCTCATAGATCGTAATATTCTCACGAGGTTACACCTCTCAAATTTATATAAGAACAACTTCCTCATAGAAAAACGCTAAATATAAAAATGTATTTTTATTACCTTTTAAAAGTCACAATAAAAAATAATAATTGTAATTACAATTATTTTTAAGTCAAAACAAGGCAACATGTACAATACAAGATCATTTTAATTATTTGTAATAACAGTTATTATTCCACAGTCTATAACGTTATTTTAGCGCATCCGTATGTAAAATAAGATTTAAAAGAAGAAGTCTACGAATTGACTTTAATCTCCCTACTCTTAGTAAAAGTTTTGCAGGGAAATCTTTATTTTTGAGAATGGTTGAAGAAATATTGAAATGTTGTTACATTTTCAGGATCAAGGCATTGTTTTTAGCTATTTCAAAGTTACTCAAAGCTTCTTCGAATGACGTGGTAAACTTAATAATGATTGTAATGGTTGTAATGACTATTTGTTCATTTGAAAAAGAAATTAAGATTGATGTAAGATTAATAATACTCATTTGATAAGGAACACGCGTGGCCCTTTCAAACTCAACCAGTATTAAAAAGTTAACAATTCATAAGACATGGAAAATACATGTATTGCTGTAAAATTGCTTTAAATAAAAAAATCAACTAGTAAAATGTTGATAACCACAGACAAGCACTCCATGAGAATTCCAAACGAAATTTTCAAGACCTTGTCTCTAAACACCACATAGATATTGTCAATAAGAAACTGAAGAATCTTTTTCATATTAATTTCCTCAGAGTTCATGTGCTCACAATCTGTGTATCTTTTAATTTTGCAAATGTCTAATAAAACGTGACTTTAACTGAAAATACGGCTGTCAATGGTGTCAAAAAGCTTGGATTTTACTTATCGTGGGTATTGGTTGTGTAAAATCGTTGCGTGAAAAGAAGAAAACACTTGTGTGACCATCAACTATTAACAACGGATTGTTAATTAACAATGCTAAGTTCCAGTTTATGTCGATACGATATCACAATCTGACACAACTGTTTCTGAAAAAAGACGTTTATCGTAATCTAACAACCAAGCTCTATGATAAACGCGATGACTTTAACTTTTCTATCTTCAACTCCCCTGCTTAGGCAGCAATATACCTTCATCACCTGCATATCGAGTTTATATATCTCAGTTGATTCGATACGCTAGAGCATGCTCTACGTATGAACGATTTCTAAAACTAGGTAAATTATTGACAAACAAATTGATGAAACAAGAAAATCAGCAGTCTCATATTCATCATTTCGTAAGTTCTACAGTCAATACAATGACCTTGTCAGCAAATACAATTTATCATTGAGTCAAATGCTGACTGACTTTTTTCATACTTATGGTTAGTCCATTATTTATGCACTGAATTGACGAGTTCACTAACTTTAACCCTTGGGTGTCTTCATTATCAACTTTATTTTAATGACCAGTAATGCGATGTCCATTAGTACAATAGTCATAGGGTGAAGAAGAACATAAACACGATGAAAATTATTGTTTCAGATGTTCGATATCTAGAATCAGTAAAGATTTCTTGTAATTAAACAGTTTTGCAGCAATTTTAACTTGCATTTTTCATTTTGTATTGGTAAACTTATATCGTCGAGATATGATTTTGTAAGTTTTTTTTGTTTGACGGCCCTATCGAGAATTTCTCTTCATTTAGAGACACCAACTTTTTCCGGTGAAGGACTGCAAAGAAAGACCTATACTCAGCACCTAGTGCTAATGAGAAGTGAGGTAAATTTTTCTATCCAGCATCTACTGAAATTAACTATTCTGGGTGGAATCGAGATTAAAACGACATTCGAGAACTGATATACCATGGGCACGTCAGTTCTATAAAAAACAACCCTAACCGGATCTCTCTTTGTTCGCCATATGTCACATTTTGTGAATTTTTATTTCATATTATTCATTTTCACTGACTGGTAGATTAAGGAACACAACTAAGCAACACATCTATATATAAAAAAAAATTATCTTCCTTATCAATGGTATTCATAAAAATTACAAAAATATTTTTTTTAAGAATAACGTGATTTCTTCGGAAATAAAAAAAATCACCATGACACTAATACATCTTCTTTATGACGTTTCTAGATTTACAAATTCCAATGGGGATTATTTTCACTGTATCCGTGTTTTTCTTAATAAATTTTTATCAAAATGAATGATTTTTTGAAAATTTTGAATTAATCTGTGCATATACAAATTGAAATAATAAAAGGATGAAAGGACGAGAAGTACTTGAGATGATAAATATGATTAATCTTGTATGAAATGTAAACAGGACAAAATACAGAACCTTAAACTTCTTGAATTTTGATTCAGATGCTAAGAAGGTAAGGTAATCCCTTGATGACCAGTCATACTCACACTTATCCCTTTGTATGTAACAGATATACACAGAAATCCGTGGCAAACATGTATAATAAAGCAATACGTAACGATTGAAATCTGTTTCACATGTGTAAGAAAGCAATACGTAACGATTGGAATCTGTTTCATATTTGTATGTTACATTAACCATAGTCTAATGAAACGCCTAAACATGATGACTCGTCAGCTTCCCTTGCTTATTTTATGCAACAATACATCTGACAAATGGGGTTATATCTCGGAGTTGGTTCGATACAAAAGGACATGCTCTACCGATTGGCAAGGGGTACTCTTTTCTAGTCCCACCTTTGATATTAAGAATGTCTGTGTTTGTTCTGCCCCTGATTTGTATTGTTCGATCGACTTCTGGGCTTGGATGTAATCGTTGTCTCCATATACGTATACTTCATGTACAAAAAACAAGTCTTTTGTATTTGTATTTAAGCATATATTTACAAAAAAAAAAAACTGTTAGATTATGATTCCCTGCTTTAAGCGATTTCCTGTCACCTGTGACCGTTTTAAAGATGGCAGTTACTTAGTCCCTTAGGAAAGGTTTGACTGTATGCAATTAAAAGAAAAAATATCTTCCGATATAAAAAAAGAAAACGGAAAATGTTTTCATTTTTGATATATTAAAATGAATGAACTTGACAAAAAATACATGTCTGGAAAATAATTTGAAGCAGTTTTTCAGACAGTGGTAAAAACCAACTTCTAATGCATTTGGAAATCAAGACAGAAAATCTTCTAATCTGTTGTGAGAAATTCCTCTCAAGTATTGACAAAATCTAACAGAAATCAAAGTACGAGGGTTGATCGAAAAGTCCGTGGACGATGTCAATCTTCGTTATATTCTAACTAGAAATTTAAAAAAAAGCACAATATAATATGTAAAAAATATTTGTTTTGTTGATGTGTGAAGTTTCATTCTATTCGATTTAACAGAAATCAAATCATTTCATTTTAAAATCAACATATTTTGTACCAGCAGAGCACACTTAACGGCAATGCAACGTCAAAACATAGCGTCAAGAACTTCCCTGAAGCGCCTATGTCTTTCCTTGACGTTCCAACATTAAAAAGTTTTTGTTCAGATTTTTACTGTTAGACCGTTTCTTCACAGATTGTCCTCATCCGAGACAGAGTCTTTGTCACTCAAATACTGCCTGTACTATTTGTACATACAAGCAAAACTCGCTTGTGGTATATGTTCTTAATTCTTCCAACATTTGTAGACTTTATTCAGGATTTTTTTGAGTAAAACACAAAATTGTATTGTTATCTTCTGTTCCATGACGTTCTAAACGTCATCGGTTTTGTCGTTTTAAATGAGGACCACCTATCTTCTCAAGTTGATTTCCTTTCAACAAAGCAAAATATTGAAGCATAACTTGGAATGCGAATCGATGTAACAATTCTTAGTTGAAATTTTTAGGGTTTTTTGTTTTTACTCTAATTTTTAGAGAATATGACTACACACACTATTTCGTGTATTGTTTGTAACTTACTAAATTTTGACCTGCTCTGCGATCCGATTTTTGCATTTTAAAATTTGGATAAGTTTGGAATAAATCATGATATTTAAGAAAAAAAATAATACAATTCATTTGTATTTATTGTTAAAATATCTCTGCCAAATTTGGATAACATTTGACATACGACAGAAGTCCACACACTTTTCGAACAACCCTCGTATTTATTGAATCAATTTATTATTTAAAAAAAGAAGTTTTTTAAAAAACGAAAAGTAGTTTAGATCACAAACGAGATGAAATGTTTACGTCAATTAGAGTTCATGTTCAACAATTTGTTGTTCATATAGCAGGTTATAAAGGATATCATCTTCATCATCATCAGCTGACCGTCACAGTAGCTCAGTCGGTAGAGAGCTCGCTCCTGATGGGAAGACCATGAGTTTGAAGCTCGGCTGCGACCTACCTACGGCAATAAAAATAAGTAGCAACTGTTCCTTGCCAAGCGCTCAGTTACTATAAAAGTAAATGGTGCTGGTCCTTCGGATGAGACCTTAAAAACCGAGGTCCCGTGTACCGGCAGGCGTTGGTATTATAAAGATCTCTCAATACTCAATGGCCATAGTGCCGAGTAAAGGTCCAAAGTTGAAGCCCTTCACCGGTATGAGGTGTCGTCTCTACATGATTGAAAAATCGATCCATGTATGGACGTAGTTCAATAAACCCAGAAGTGACAAAAAATTAGATAGATTACACGATCAGTACGTACTGGTTCCTGCCGACAAAGCAGGTAACAACATTGCCTTCGTTTGTAAGCACATTATATAAATTGCATTCTAGAAGAACTTGGATTCAATTCTACAAGTGGTAATCCCACTTATACTCATACTTCCCTTTCTTCAAAATCATCTGTCAGTTTTGAATACTTTTTATATTCCACAGAGCCAAAATGAATTTGAACTACCTTATATATATTGGATTTCGAAACTTCATAAAAATCCTTACAAACAAAGATACATTGTACAGGTTCCAGTAAATGTTCAACCAAGCATCTTTTGTTACTCCTCACTAAGATATTGACAGTAGTGAAGGAAAAACTTCAAGAGTGCTGTGCAACTATTTATTCAAGAAGTGGTGTGAATCAGATGTGGATACTAAAAAATTCTAAAGAACTTTTGAACAATTTGAAATCACAGGACTTTAAAAAAAAACAGCTTAAAAACTTACGACTTTTCAACTTTATACACAACAATTCCCTACGACAAATTAAAATTCAGGCTTTTTGATATCATTGACAGCTGCTTCTTCAATAAAAATGGAACTCGTAAATTTACTTACCTCGTCATTGGTCATTTGCAAAATTATTATGTTAAAACAGATTTTGATTGCACACATAAGTACTCTGAATTTGACATCAAGAAGATGCTTGAGTTTCTGATTGACAATATCTATGTGGTTTTGGAGACCAGGTATTCCAACAATCTATTGGAATTCCCATGGGTCCAAATTGCGCTCCGTTATAAGCAGACTCATTTTTATATTCATATGAAGCAGAATTTATGCAAAATCTTATGCGTGAAAAGAAGGAAACACTTGCTGTGGCTTTCAACTCGACATTTAGATATATCGACGACGTATTGTCAATTTGTAATGGTAATTTCCATTCCTACGAGATAAAAGATACCACAGAGTCCAACACTTCTGTTTAATACCTGAATATTTTACTTGAAAAAGACACTAATGGCAATCTAACAACCAAGCTATATGATAAACGTGATGACTTTAACTTTTCTATCGTCAACTTCACTTACTTATGAAGCAATACACCTTCATCACATGCATACGGAGTATATCTATCTCAATTGAATCGATATGCACGAACATGCTCTACGTATGAACATTTTCTAAAACGAGGTAAATTTTTGACAAGCAAGTTGACGAAACAAGAATATCAGCAGTCTCGTTTAGAGTCATCATTTCGTAAGTTCTATGGTCGATACAATGACCTTGTCAGCAAATACAAGTTATCTTTGAGTCAAATGTTGACTGACGTGTTTCATACCAATTTTTAGTCCATTATTTATAAACTGAATTGACGACGGATTTTTTCCATTATTTCCTGGTCATGACAAGGAGCACACGGCGGGTGTGACCGGTCGGCAGGGGATGCTCACTCCTCCATGGCACCTGATACCACCTCTGATGTTTTGGATGTCGGTGTTTGCTCTGCTCCTATTGTGTATTGTTTTATGGACTTTGAGTTTGAATAATGTTTGTTATCTTCATATCCTTACGTAAAACAACGTACAATCAATCAATCAATCAAGCAAGCAAGCAAGAGTCGGCCCATGTTTGCACAATGCATTATTCTGACTCACATCATATATGTGACTCACATAGGTACGCATAAAACCTTTTCAGATTATTAAATTTCTTGATTGATTATTTTTCTTTAATGAAACATGGAGTTCTTTAAAATGAGGCGACTGAAACGAAATGATTCAAAAGCAACTAATTTCAATAATCAATGTAGAACACGAATTAAGTAGAATCAGTCTTTTAAAAAATAAAATCCGAAAAATTACCGGTATATTTTTGAAACCATAACAAAGTTATCTCTCTTTATGAAATACAGTACATGCATTCACATGTTATAGAGAAAATCCTTAATTTTTTCTTTGAAAATTGTCAAAATTACTTAATGGTTGTGTATTATTCATTTTAATTTAAGCAAAGTATTCAGTCAATATGATATGATGTGTACTCGTATATATAAACTAATCTATAAAATGGGTCACAAATTATTGAAAGCGTGTAATACGAGGTTCATTCAAAAATACGCACTAGACAATGTTCCTTCTTATCATAATATTTTTACAAAATAAAGACTTTTTCAAATGTCAAAGATTTTAATCGACGTGTAAAATCTGAAATGAAAATTAAGTAAGCCAGTTATCGGCACGGAGTACTGATAAAAAAACAACGTCGAGAAAGTTTCTCACACTCGTTCTGCCTTTTCACTTTATAGCGTCTTTGTAGTGACTTCCCTATTCATAAAAAACTTTTCCATAAAACTTGACACCTAGTTTGCTAACACTTATTCGAGTACCCTACGTTAGATTGTCGTTGTTTTCAAATTCTTTACCGCGTTACTATGCTTTCACAAGTTCCGCAATAGTTAATCGAATATCACATTTCTTTTTTGACTATAATCTGTTTCTTTCCAAACCGTCCATCACCCGAGGCATTTAAAAAAGATATTTTCTGGTTTCTCCAAAATTTTCAGAGTTTGATTTTGGGGTTTTCCGAATGCAAAAAACAATTTATTGCTACCCGGAGCTCCATGACGTCTTTCGACGTAATGATTTTTGCCTTTTTAATCAAGTCTGCCATTAGAAATCGATATCTTTTAAATGATGCGATGTATAACATTGTCTTTTAGCATCTGACGTAATGCAGCATATGGAGATAAAGAAGAGGATTCAAAACCAAAAGTCCATAAAACAATACAAAATAGGAGCAGAGCAAACACGTACCTCCGAAACATCAGAGGTTAAATATATAACGTAAAATAAATCTTTTGAATGTCCCTCGTATAAAGATCAATATTTAAAAAGTCAACCCTTTATTTTTTGTTGAATAGTCATGCAAGTACATAATTAAAATATTTGCAAATACAACAAGTCTAAACATGTGGAAACAACAAGTCTAAACAAGCTTTCTTTTCTAGGACGTGATCGGGAAGAATAAAAGGTAGCAAATGTTCTTACACGAAACGTTCAGCATTTTGAAGTGAAAGTTACAATTCCTTCAGACGAGAAATTGTAAAAAAAAAAAGTTGATCAGCCACGGCAGACTGTCAAGTGATGAGACTAAACAATCAGTAATTACCTCTGATACAATAATCTCTGAGTTTCATGTCGGCCTCTAACACTCTGACGCAACACTCTGACAACATCTTTGATGTGGATGCATTTCTTCTCATTGCAACAACATCTTTTACATTTTTTTAATCTGGAGTGACTTACGTCTTACCTCTTTCCCATAGATTTCATTTGTAATTGCTGATTATGTGCTCAGTCTTAACATTGAATGGGTTATAGATATGTCTACAAAATGGTGAAAATAAATAAAATCGATGGTGGGGTTCAATGTTGGTGGGATTTAATTTCGTGGGTACCTCGTATATAAAGAATATTTAATGAATAAAATTGTTCTTGGGGATGTTTATTCGAAAACAAGGGTGACCCACTCTTCCACAAACATATTCCACAACGAACATTTATGATTCTACAGTTGTCGGTTTTCTATTTTGAACACAATACATATTTAATCTAACCCCCCTCTCTTTCCCCAACATGAGATAGCTTTTTTTAGTTTGAATTGATTCCCTTTCTATATTCCATGTTTTGCTTGTAAAATTAAAGGTAGAAAATATTTCAATGCTCAAGTCATCTTAGGAGATATATTCTCTCGCGCGATAAAATGAAAGAAATTGGATGAAATAATTTGACCCGATTGATTTTAGCAAATTTGAATCGCAACTACATATCAACTGTTTTAGGCAGGATGAAACTTATAGCTATTAAAAGAATTATTTTTTTCCATGAAAAAGGACTTTAATTCCTGAAATTAACGTTCAAATATCTTGATATGTCAAAAACATTATTAGACTTCTTTATAAATTAGAAATGCATAAAGTTTATTTGTTGACGAAAATATATATAAAAAAATATTATGATATGGATACCATTGAAATTACTCAGATATTTTGTTCGATTTACATTTTTAGATTGCTGTTATTAACAGAATTATAATGATGAAAAACATAATGCCATATAGACGTAATGCTCCTCCACTTTTCATTTATAATTGTTCTCAATCATTGGAAAAGTATAGATAAATAAATGGCAAGTTTATATATATAAAAATCAAGAGGTAATAATTCAAACTTTATTTGCTACAATAATGATAATTATGATGATCATAATTATGTGCGACGTGCATATTTCAAAGTCCAAAGTTTTAACAGGCATTTAAAACATGTGCATGAGAATATAAAATTGTTAACATCCAACTTTCATCATAACACTAAGGATTTATTTAAGGGAAAATGGCGCGCAGAATCATGGTGTACGTGGTTAATGTAATGTTTTATGTCTGCTTCATTTCCCTAATATCGTCTGATGACTTAAACATTTGCAAGAATGAGTGAGTAGTTTACAACTTGTATGAATGTATATGGACATATATATATATATATATATATAACTCTCATGAGCTATCTATTTCATCAGAAGAATATAATTCAGGATATATATTTTAGAAACATGTTTCCATTAAGTAACTTTAATACCAATTTGAAATAGTATTGAATTCTGTATGTTGAATATTTTTTAGATGGGCAAGTAGAATTAGAATGACATGTATATAATTGAAAATTTATTTTTTCTCGAGCATAACATATATTTTGAGAATAATGTATTTTTTATTAATGATTTCTGATCTATCTAAGTTTCACAATTATGTTATTGTTATTTTGCTTCATAGATTTACTGGTCAACATGAATGCTGTACCGATTATAAAAATATTTCAGGAATTTGTCAAGGTATGTATATCAGAATGAATAGTATAACAACAACACCAGAACTTAGTTTTAAAGTTTTAGCTTCCCAAGACAGATAAATATTTTTTCTACAAATACATGTATATTATTGAGCAATAATTTTTGTCCACACTTTGAAAATCCAATGGTCAAAATTAAAAATGAGTAGGATTTTTAAGATCAGTGAATAAAATCTTAACGTAGCATAAATAACTTCGAAATAAAAGGGTGATTTAAAAAAATGGCAAGAAACTTAAACAAAAACGTTCTCTACCCCACTTAAATTGCATTTTTAAAAATCAACTCAACTCAAAAGAGATGAAGAGAGGTGTATTTCTTATTACATTTTTTGTATACATGTATTTAATTCATGTGATATACAGGTGTATTTCACTTAAGAAATATCAAGTATATTTTTTCAGTCTTAGTTATTTCATGAATATTTTTTCCAAATTTTAAATAAATCATGTTCTTTTTACTTGTAATGCATAGCTTGTATTGGTTTTTACGGAAAAAGCTGCAATTTACCATGTCCGTTGGAATTCTATGGACACGGATGCAAAGAAAAATGTCATTGTAGTGAGCAACAGATATGTGACAAGACAAAGGGATGTTTAGCTGTTACGAGTGAGCATTGTATATCTAAAATTGAATAATTTAGCATTCAGTTGTGAGGTAAAGGTAAGAATACGGTGTAACCAATAGAAATGTGATTATGTCGAAAGATCCGGCTACAGGGACCCAGCTTAGCTTAGAGCTAGCTTAGATAGTAACATTTTTGTCTAAAAATATGTTTACCAATCAAACAATGATATAGAATTCTAAGAACAATTTATAGCTATTTCGTTAATCTTTATGTGAGTACCTTTCGTAAGTAAGGCATCTACAAAAAGAGAAGGAACAAAAGTCTTTTTTTAATACATAATCAAAATCAGTCATCACAATACTCCGTATACAATCATCAACTCATTCTGATAATTATTATCTTTCTTCTCGGCATTTATTTAGATACAAGCACAGGTTTTTCACAGAATTCTAACAGGATTGATAATTTAAAAACAACAATTATTGCTGCCGTCACTCTTGTTATCTTTATTTTTGGAGCGTTATGGACAGCGTGCTTTTTACAGATGAGGTTGTAAGTACACGGACATTTGCCACTTACTTATTTCGATGAAATACATCTCTGACCATGATCCCTATAAATTTAATTATTCTGTTTAAAACATTTCAGAAGGAGACAAAGGAGGAAAAATATCAACATTTCAAAATCTGCACCCTCAGGTATATTCAATTATTTTTAATTTTCTGTTATGAGAATATTACTTAAATTTACGTTCATTCTTAAATTTGTATTTGATATTTCAGGAGATACTCCTAAGGACAATCAGGAACAAGGAGAATACATCTATAATGACGTGAGAGAATCACAAATGTTTGAAAAGGAAGCAATAAATCCTGTTGTTTGTAATTCTCTTCAAAGACAGCATCTAAATAACTTTGCTCATCTGAAATCTTCAAAAAGTTTACCAAGACATTATAAAACGAAAGGGAGACAACAAATGCCATGTGCTAGTTCTGATAGTTTTGATTATTATGGTAGTCCTGAAACCTACAATCACCTTCAGTATAAAAAGATGTGTACTTTACCTGCTAAACCAAGTGTTCCGCACAAGAACTGCTCAATGAAAGTTAATCCCCCAAATTTGCAATACAGTAGTATGAGCGTTATGACAGAAATGTACAACAAAGGACAAAGAAGTCAACATCAAACACCTGAAGACAGCTCGACACTTCCTAGACCAGGAAATCCCCAAACAAGGCATTTTCGACCATACAGCTCCGTTAGATACAACCGAAATGCTAAACCGGAGATCAAAACAATTCACTAATTCCTTTTTATGCCATTTGCATCTTATTTGATACCTTTATTAAATTTTAGATTAATTATTTTTAACAGATTTAATTAGTTGTAGTTTTATAGATTATGTATAAATTTAAAAATAAAAGGTTTCTACTAACTAGACATTGGAATTGATCAAATAATTGTGGAACGGATTGGTGCTGGATAATTTCCTCCAAGGATTATTGATTTCATTGTATGTTGTTTTACGTACCATTCAATTTTTTTACTCATTCAGACATCATCATATACCCGTAAGGAGCTTCAAATTTAGTTCTTTACTCGGCACGCAAGACCATTCATCAGTATCACTTCAGTGTGATATTTGCTCGACAAAGGAACAGTTGTTGCCTATTTTCATAGACCAAGGTTATATGCATTTGAAGTTTGAACTCGCAACGTTTTAATTTTGAAATGTTGATAGAGCGCTGGCTCCGTGATTGCTAGGTCTTTAATTTAAGCTGATCCAAGTCAATGCCATATAAACTTTACTAATAATACATTCTTCTACCGGAAGATGTACTGGCATTATTTACTTCTTGAATATACGAATGATGGTTAATCCTTTCTAGATATCCTTCTTTAATGAATTTTCATTAATAAGATATGCATATTAAGTGCTTGTATAGAAGTTATTAACCTCATTTTTAATTTGAAATTTAAAATATGCGCGCCGATATACTTTAATTAAGCAAACCCTTGGTTTCATCACATAAAATAAGCCCAAGAAGAGTACATTCTATTCTGCAGACAACATTAGAAGACTTTCAGCTCATATTTTCCCAGGTTTTGGTATAGAGGCTTTGTTCAGTAAGACTAGTAATTAAAAGAGTTTGTAATCAAACCACTATTAGACAAATTTTCTTTTGTCGGTTTTAAATACTTCTCAATAAATTAAAATGATGTTGAATCATCATACCTGTACAAGATTCCAAAACTAAATAAAAATCTTTACAAAGATACATAGCGGGTTACAGTAAGTGTTTTAACAAGCCTTTTTCTCTCGCTAACATATTAACAGCAATAAAGATAAAACGTCAGGAGAAATGTTCAACAATATTTTCGAGAACTGAAAATCAGATATGAATAATCAAACATTCCAAGGATAATTTGGAAAACTTGAAATCATAAGATTTGACTTAAATCAATGGCAATCATATCAACAATGGATTAAAGTAATTATTTCGTAAGTTCTATGTTCGACACAAATTCATTATTCACTCAGGTTAACTTAAATAATTTTGTGTTTTCAATTTATACGATAATGGATTTTTCGCGGATATGGTCGCGAAATGACCACAAATACTAGAAGCTGAACTTCGTCGAAGTCACGCGCACCATTAAGGATGACGTTTACACAGGTTTCAGAAGACAGAAATACAATATGCTAAATGAAAAATTATTCTGAATTGATAAAATTTGTCTCAACTCAATATCAATTTTAAAAAAGGATATTTTATTATTTGAAGAAAATCTGGAAGAACAAAAGTCAATATATGGTAATGCAGAGGAAATTTCAAATTTTCATAATATTATTGCCATATGAATGAGGACAACAAAAGTAAACTGAGGTTTTAGATAATTTAAAGTTTTATCCTTCAGATTTTGTAAATATTAGATTAAAATGGGAATCTGACAGAGGAATTTATACTTTAACAATTAATAACTATAGACTCATACTCTAATCATTCATTTATATTAAGAGTTCCTTTCCTATTATATTGTACCATTTAAAGAGTCATCTATGTGAAATTGAGTTATTTTCCGAGAAATACTCGGGGGACTAGTATGAAAACTGGGTTATTAACCTAGTTATTAGAAATTAAAATACTTCACCATTAAAGGAATAATGATTAAAGGTTATTATTTAGCGGTCAATGATCATAAAGACAGGGACAGTTCATTATATCAAACACAAATGCCATAATTCCTATGTCATTTTTGCTGTAAAAAGTACTTTTAGGAGTCATTATTTAGTTTTAAAGAGCCTTACAAGCAAATCGAACTCGAGTATTATCAATACAGATATAATAAATTACTTTATGTGTGACATGTATATTTCAAAGTCCAAAGTTTTAACAGGAATTTCAAACCTGAGATGGGAATACTGGTAGTACAGTATAAAACTGTTGTAAACATACAACTGTCATCATTACACTTATGATTTTGTTAGCGAAAATGGAGCACAGAATCATGGTATACGCGGTTAATGTCATGTTCTATGTCAACTGCATTTCCTTAATAATGCCTGATGACTTAAACATTTGCAAGAGTAAGTAAGTAGTTTACAACGTTTAGTATGTTTGGAAATATATATCAGTTACATAAGCTATATATTTCACCACATATTTGGTTTCTTTGGTAAAGTACTGTATTTGTGTATTCAGTAACTTAAATATCAATATAAAATAAATAAACACGATAATAAACTTTAAGATGAAACTGTACAGTTTTAACTGACTGTATATCCTTACAAATTTATTTCATCTATATCATAAACATTAATTTTGAGAATATCGGCAGTAATATTAATATTTCTTCTGCAATCTTCTTGAATTCATAATTATGGTGTTGTTATATGCTTCATAGAATTACAGGTCGAAATGAATGCTGTGCCGATTATAAGAATATTTCAGGAATTTGTGAAGGTATAAATATCATCATCAATTAAACAACAGTTTAATTAAAACTTTGATTAAAAATAAAAGCCCTATCCTACAGTTAATAGCAATTTATTTTTCAACTAATATGTCACAGAGCAATATTTTTTTCTATTCTTGGGGAAATTTGGTCAAATTTACTAGTATAATTTAAAGGAAGATAAAGATAAGTGACTAAATTTTTTGAAAATATAGTTATATTTTTTGATGAATAGGGGTAATTTATGTAAACTTCACAACAAATGACAAACTAAAATATTACACCAAATAGTCATCATTACTTTAATTGGATTTAGAAAAAAAACTTGACTTGGTTAGAATGAAAGAGAAAAGGTGTTTCTTTTAAAATATTTTTCATTCATACGGTATGCAGGTCTGTTATATACTAGAATAAATAAAGTATTTTTTCAAGCTAAGTTACCCTACTTTATAAAAAATAAAATATGATTCCTAATTTTAAAAAAACAATCATTTTATTTTTTTTTCTACATGTTATCTATAGCTTGTATTGGTTTCTTCGGAAAAGGCTGTAATTTACCATGTCCGCTTGCAACGAAAAATGTAATTGTAGTAAATGAACAGATCTGTGACAAGACAAAGGGATGTTTAACTGTTACGAGTGAGCATTTTATATATAAATTGCATAATTGAGAATCCTGTTATAAAGTAAAGGTAAGATTACTGTATATGATAGAAATGTGACGTTTTTGGAATATCATGTCCCAGCTTGAATGCAAAAAATCTCATTTTTGTCGAAAACATATGTTGAACAATTCAAACAATGATATTGAATAAGAAGACAATTTTATGGTTATTTTGTTAATCGTTTTGAGAGTACCTTTTGCAAGCAAAACATTGAAAAAATGAGACAGAGCAAAATTTGAAATTCCAAAAACGTCACATTTCTATCATACACAGTAATCTCAATGTTGTGTGCAGAGTTTAACAAATTGAATGCGACCTTAAAACATACACTGTAAACAGGGCACGAGCTCTGTTGTTGTTGTTAATGTTTCCGTTTCACACCGTGTGTTCAATTGTTAAACTCTGCACACACCACTGAGCACAAACTAACAAACTGATGTTTTCGGTTTGTTTTCGCACATTTCTACTATGAATTTTACAGCGTGCTTGTAAATAGCACGCTGTCTATCCCCAACCTCAACCCCCCAAATGATAATAATAATAAGATAACAATAATACCTGCTGCAATTAATTTTGTTTCTAAATTTTCACTACTGGCAGGATTCTGTGAAAAACCTGTCCATGTAACTTAATATAGGCCGAGAAGAGATATCAATTAAAATTAAACTCTGCACACAACATTGAGCACTGGATGCAAATACTAGTGAACGGGTTTGCTTTTGCACATTTCTACTCTAAATTTTCTGCATCATAATAATACCCCCGCTAGTAATCGTTATGTCCGTCCGCCCGTCCGTCTGTTACCTCATGTGCATCAAATGGTGCAACAAGATTTGTTGACAAACTTGCCATTATCAAATTGCACGAGTTTTGAACTTTTTAGAGATTTCCCAAAGTGACGTCTTTCAGTTAACGGTTGAGTAATTCACTGGTTTTGGTGCACAGTAACTAAATTTCTCATCTGACCAATTTTCGTAATTTTCGGTCATGCGGTCAAAAAGTTTTCAAAAATTATGCTACTCTGCGTTTCTTTTTCCTTTCAGTATATTTCATACATTTCATTTCTCAATATTTCGAAAATAATATATTTTATACGTATAACTGGAAAACATGAATGTTATGATCATAGCATTTTGATCAAATTGAAAATTACCAATAAAGGAACAGTCATGCAAACTAAAGTAGATAGTGGGTGTAACCAGTCAACAGAAGATGTTCACTCCTCCTTGGCACCTTATCCCATCTCTGTTGTTCTAGACGTTCATGATTGGTCTTCCTTTGATCTGTATTGTTTCAATAAACTTTTTACCTACATATTGATCGTTTTCTCATTATTTTATTCTCCTTAGAAAGGAAAATTTGAATAAAAATTGGAGAATTATCTGCAGAATTACAAGAGAGGTTAATGCAGGCTGACGTTTAACATACATATTGCAAGAGGCATTATTTACATAATGAATTGCTAACTTCTTAAGAGCATATGATCCCATCTCTGACGTTTTGAGGTCCGTGTATACCCTGCTTTTTATTTGAATTATTAAATGCACAATGGGATTTAAATTTTCAATTTTTTTCTTAAATTCCATCTGAGTTTCTCTAAAATACAATATTCATACAGGAAACTGGAACATTTTTTGCATTTCAATTTATCTGATGATGGATTTGAGGAGGATTTGGTCGTAAAATGACAGGAAATGCTAGAGGCTGCCACATTAAATTTAAAGTAAAAAAGAAAATTTAAAAAATAATAATCGAATTAAATGTAATTGAAAATGACACTGTAAAAAAATCTTTGAAAGTTGTTCAATTTATTAATACGATTTTCATTATTTATTTAAGACAATAGTTCTCATATATAAACATAGGTTTTTGGATACTGAATAATTCATTTAAATGTTTAAACTCTAGATATAGAATTTAATTAAAATCATCTACTCTTGATCAACATTACGATGGTATTTCACAGAACTGTACGGTCGATAAATCCTTGACTGGTTGACCCCAGATCTTGCTATGGTGGGATTTTTCTTTTTTGCCTGGTTAGCATATTCATCTTCTTTAAAATTTTCCTTTTCCATTAAAGCATAATCATTCATATTGACAGAAGTCTTAGGAGGCAGAGTACTTGTTCGCATATTTATAAGATGTAGTCGAGAGTAGGTATCGCTGCATCCTCCATAATTCCCCAGGTCGAAAGAGCAAGACGAAGTTGATTCTTGGACATTTTCTCTACGCGGTTTTGGTACACTTGTGCATGTTCTCATCATCTTTGACCTGTTCTGCATACTGACATTTTCTGGTCGAATCATTCTCGTATTTTCAATCATCCGTGATTCGCGTACATCATTATAAATATATTCGCCTTGTTCCTGCTGTATCGAGCATGCATTTCCTGAAAAAAGAGATGAACGTCCTATTCTGATACAAGCTGAATTAAAGAAAATAAGTATCCAATATACCTGAAGGTGAAGTGTCCGTATCATCAGTATTGGTATTAGATCCATTCTCCGTCCTAAAAGTTAGATAAAAAATATCAATACATAGATTAAAGTTAAAGTGACGTCAAAGGAACCATTTAATTTTCAATGATAAAGTTTATAATTTAAATATACTCACAATTTACTTCTAAGGTAGCATACCATTCCCAAAACGATGGAGACAAGAGCAAGAACACCGCAAATAATTATTATCATGGATTGTAGACTGTGACTGCTTCCCTCTGATCTCTTATAATCACTTTTAGTTATATCTTAATGTTAAAAATAGGAACTCAACATTTAATTGCTGAGTTTCGATACTTTTAATGGGTTTTCACCTTTTAAAACATATAAATTCTTTAAATTATTGAACTGTTAGTGCTTTTTAAAAAAATAAATTCCTTCTAAACGATACTTAGTATAAATTGTAGTTATTCAAAGCGCTTCCAGAACTTAACTATACATAGCTAAAATAGAAATAATGTTTACATTGTCAAAACACACGTGAATTCGTTTGAACTTTGTAATTGTGTTTTTTTAACTTGCTACCTTTGTGTAGCAATCATTTCTATTTTCTTCATGCCACCTTTTAGTTGAAGGATGTATTTCAATCAAAAATGAATTGTAGCAAGTTCTGAGTGTGTTTGTATTTTGTGAAGGAATAAAAGGATGCTTGTGAGGGTGAGGGTGTGTGTGTCTGTGCGAGGACGTGTCTGAGGGAGGGTCTGTGTTCGTGGATCCGCCCATGACTATGAAATAATGCAAAATACGCAGTAGAAATCTCCATTGCTCTGAAAAAATGACTCGTATATATATACAAAATACTTTCGCCCTTTTGGAAACGCACACCTTTTGAATTAGGCCTAGGCCACTCACCGATCTATTAAAGAAATTTACACTGTGTTCTTTGAATTCGCCCCATTTAAAACTAATCCTCGATAATCAGTGATTAAGGTGAGAGGGGACTCAAATAAAACAGATGGATGAAAATAATTCAAAAATACACATTTAAAAGTTAAAAAAACCTTACTTTTCAAATAATCATTTTGCAAAACCAAACAACCTCTTCTTTTATCACATATCTGATTTTCACTGCAGTCACACCGACCACGACATCCATGTCCGTAGTACCCGTATGTACACGGATTTGAACAACCCTTTCCATAAGAACCAATGCAAGCTGTGGATTAAAATTTTTTAATTATTAAAAACACATTCACTTATGTTTCAGTATGAGTCATGCGTAGCAAAGAAATAAGTGTTGAAAAAAGATACCCGTGCACTTTCCTGAAATATTCTTGTAGTCATGACAACAACTTTGTGTTC
Source organism: Saccostrea cuccullata (assembly GCF_032062105.1). NCBI lineage: Eukaryota > Metazoa > Mollusca > Bivalvia > Ostreida > Ostreidae > Saccostrea > Saccostrea cuccullata. Next base: position 19,590 of record NW_026938721.1, read on the forward strand.
CATTTCTGTAATGTTGTTTAAAATTGTTGAAATTGATTAGAAAGAATGAAATGTTTCATTCAAGTCGATATTTTCAAATTTTAAACAGATGGGACATGATGAATATGACAAATTTGACTGCTCGATAAAGCGAATTCTTAAAAAAAAAATTGACGATTCCCTCCATTTAATAAAATTTTCATTAATTTTTCTATAATGTGTTTCTTAATTAGAGTTAAGCAATAGAAATTCATTGTTTTGGAAAACATGAAAAAAATCTAATCAAATCGTTTCGTTTTAAATATCTAGACACACAAAAAAAAATACTTACGAATCCGTACAAATCGTTATGTCTGAAGTCGATGTATATGAAATTGAGCATAAAAAATATGTCACAAACAATAAATACATGTGTTCCATTCGGCTTTTGTGATTTTTTCAAAAGATACATAAACCTAATACGAAAAGGATACACTCCAAAAATACATTAAATCATTCATAGAAATATTTCCTGGTGGTCAGACACTTGATTTGATCTTTGGACTTTGAAAATGTGTACAATACGTGATTATTGCGTGATTATCTAAACTTGAAATGGTAAAGTACATAAAAGAAATTGCCAGTTACAGAACAACAATATCAATAGTCTCGTTTAAAGTCATCATTTCGTAAGTTCTATTGTCGATACAATGACCTCGTCAGCAAATACAGTTTATCATTATGTCAAATGTTGATTAACCTTTTTAATGCTAATTATTAGACAATTATAACATACTGAATTTTCAACGAATTTTCCCGTTATTTTCGATCATGATAAGGAGCTCTTACTCTGCTTTTCCTATGAATAAAAAAAAAATGCCGCTTTCTAACGATTGCTACTTATTGTGCTCATTGTTTTTATATTCAATTGAAGCAGAATTAACTAACGTCACTGGCATGTTAGACTGTTGCAGAAAGAAGCAGATGTGTGAATTTGGCAATTTCACAAAATCTAAACGTTGGCAAGTTCTTTAAAAATATCTTAAATATTTTGTCATGAAAAATATTGAAACAAATCCATTTTAGAATACATTACACAAGAACTGTTGATTTTAACAACGTTTAACACATACAACAAAAGTGACTATGAAGTAATCTGTCTTTTGAGTTATGTGACGTGTGTCCTGTCTACCCTTAAAATCCCTATAATTTTCAGATGTATAGGATACTGTTTTTTCATCCTTTTTTCCTGCATTGTATGTATATTCCTTTTAGAGATCGCTAGAAGATATGTAAGACGTTGTAATTCCATTGGCATTTTACATATCGTGAGACAGAATGGCAATAAGGTTATTTTCTGATTATGTCAGCCACAAATACCACTGTTAAGCTGAAGACATAGAATCATACAGGAAAATGCAAGAAATTTACTAGAATATGATGTATTAGAAACAATATACCCCCTTTCTCTGTCACATGTCTGATTTTGACTACAATTACAATGCCTACGGCATCCATGTCCGTAGAACCCGAAGATACAAGGATTGGAGCAATTCTGTCCAAAGGAACCAAAGCAAGCTGTGACATAATTTCAAAATAAATTTTATTTTAAAAAACTTCAAATATGAATTGAGCGTTGCAAAAAAGTATAAAGGTGAAAATTTACCTATGCACTCTCCTGAAACATTATTATAATCTTGACAACAGGAAGGATTTCCTATTCTGTAAAAATAATCAATATTTCTTACTAGGATATATTTTATAAACAATATATAAATCCATCTTATTTTTATGGATTGTTTACGTATCTTGTGAAATTAGCTAATTTGAATCCAACCTTTTGAAAATGAAAGAAGAAAGGGTACATCTTATTTTCATTAACAAGTAAACTGTTTTATGTTTTTCTTTCAAATACTTCATAAAAAGTTTAGTTTGTTTTCTATAGAATTATTGATACTCAGGTCAGTTCTCATTATATTTATTTTTGTTAAATTTATGCAATAAAATAAAATACTCACGAATCATAACAAATTGAAGAGTCTTCAGAAAAAATATATGAATTATTAGTGGTACAAAATATCAAAACCAACCAGAATAAGAACCTATATTCCATTTGGCTTTGTTAATTGTTAAGAAGTATGGCATAAAAATGCATAATCATATATAAAATCTACAAACAATTTATAATTGAAAATATTTCCTTGTGGACAGATGAATATCTTGAACTTTAAACTTTAAAAATACGTGATTCTTGAATGACTGCCTAGCTACAAAATTATAACGATAAAAAAGAATCGCGTTCATCTACGCCATTCAGTATTCGTAAAAAATCAGAGATGGGATCTTGTGCCCTAAAAGAGTCAGAATACCCTGTCCATCGTGAATACTTGCCGTGTGCTCCTAGATCTGATCATAAATAAAATGAAATTCGTTGTGTAAAAGATTTCAAAGGCCTTTAAAAAATATGGGGAATGCTCAGTGCTCGATAGCACCTGACCCCACCTCCATGTTTGGTCCTGCTCCTATTTCGTTCTGTTTTATAAAATAGAATGTAATCTGTGTGGACTTGTTTATGTTGGTGAAATCTAGGGATCACTTGATAAAAGAATATGATGACCGTCAAGCAAAAACCACCCTTAAGTCAAAATTTTGACATTTTGAGTTGTTGAGTAATCCTGATAGACAATTTTCTCCTCTTTCAAGTGATATATAACATGTCGTTGTTCAAAGACTAAATATTAGTGAAATTTTTCAAATAAAAAATACAAATTATTCGTCATAACGCTGTGTTTTATCGGATAACGTCAATTATTTTGTTATCACGTTTCCATGGTTGTGTTGTTAAAACTGCCCAAGAAAAATCACCTCGGACAACAAATGACATTGCATAAGTGATTTTTATTTAATTACATTGTTATTTTTCCTTTTTATGATCCATATTTGTGTTTTAGAAATAAAAAGAAAATGCTCCTCGAAAATGAAAATAAAGGCGAAGATCTTGGCATTTGCTACTTCGAAGGATTTTCACCTTCAGTTTGCTGTAAATCTTTTTTTTTCATACTAAACAGTGGGCTTTAATAATTACACTTACGACTACTCATTATGTTGTTTAGTATAGGCATTTACTGTATGAAGAAATTATAACTAATAATGAAAGTCTTCACACTGCATTTATTTGCAAAATGCGGCAAACATTTATGACGTCAACTTTAGCGCTCGTTTTCTCGATAACGTCATAATGCAGGTAAGGGTGGTTTTCGCTTGACGGGCATCATATCAGGTCATCGATTTCAAATAAACCATGGTGGTCAGAAGCTTTTATACAAACATTTTAATTTACCTGATCATTCTATTTTGTCTATGTTAGAATTCTCGCAAAGATTTATCACCACACTAAAAGTCCATCGCTGAGTACACCTTTCCGTAGAAACAAGAAGAATTTTGGATTAAAAAAACTTTGGACAGTCTTCCACAATATTTTATGCAAAATTAAAATGGTGACCGCGATTGTTTTATCTTTTAAAAGTTATAAAACATTAAATGCAAATATGAAGTGCATCCTTATGAAAACTTGTGCTAATCCTTAATTGTAATGAATTACAAATCCTACAATTTTATAACGATTTCCTTAGCTTTTTACATTGCATATTGTAAGCTTCTTAGTTGAAATTTATTAACTAAATCAATGATGTATTAAATATTGAACGTACCTGAGTTCAAAGTACAACATCTTTCTGAATATACTAAAGATTAATGATTACGGATATGTTTAAAACGTTCTTTTTTTAATCAAAACTATGAATTCCTCGACTTTGAGACCTGAACTGTAATCGTGTTAATAAAACAGGGCAGGTATAAAACACTCGACTTGGGTCATTTTCCACATTCCTTTAGAGATATAAATTTTTTAAAAATTTTAAAAATTTTAAAATAAGCTAAATTGCTCTTTGAATAAAGAGTTATATACAACCATTCCCGACTTTAAATTAAAATCCAGGCTTTTTTATAAAATTGACAGCTGCTATTTCATTAAAAATGGAACTCGTAAATTTACTTACCTTTTTATTGGTCATTTACAAATCTATTTTGTTAAAAAAAAAACATTCTAATTATAACACAAGTACTCTGAAGTTGACATAAAAAGATTTCTGATTGACAATTTCTAAGTGGTTTTTGGAAACTGGGTCTTCCACCAATCTATTGGAATGCCCGTGGGTACCAATTGCGCACCGTTATTAGCAGACCTATTTTCGTTCAAGCAGAATTTCTGCAAAATTGGTACCACAAGGATCAAGCCGGTCCCTCAGGTGCCGCTGAGGTAACCCCCAAATCTTCCCCAGTACTGAGGATAGATTACCCAGAGTTTTGAGCCAGACATGGTAGAAATCATCATTCGTGGTAATCCCTGAACTCCGCCGCCCCCAACCCAGATTGTGACTTAAAGAACGTTACCAAAATCCCAACATAATATGTATACAAGCTATGTTGCTTGCGATACTTTAAAAAAAAACATTGTACAGTAGCACTGTACATATCACATAATCATCAACTATCACCAATGACACTGACTTTCTGATTATGTATCACACCTTAGAAATGTCCAATAAAACTCAGTATTGAATCATTTGTTACAACAGAAAATGTCCGATGAACACCAAATGGTCCCACCATATACATAATGACCACATCCTTCCTTTGATTCTGATTCCAACCGCTTGGGTGTTCCACATACACAACACTTTCCATTTAGGAATATGCTTCTGTCACTGAAATTACAGAAGAGAAAACAGCAAAATCATGTACACAAATTTTAGGGAAGGGTGAGTGGGTGAAATTTTGCAACATGTCTACCCTTCTACCTTTTTCGGTAGATTATGACAATCAGCGTCATTAGGTGCTTGATAATATTACGTCATCTATTTAAAACCCATATCTGGATAATGTTTAACTACTACAATTAGAACGCACGAGTTCTCGCCCTTGCACTGGTATTAAATGCATTTATCAAAATATGGTGATAAATGCGATTATAATAATATTATAATCTTAAAGCTATTGAGAACTAGTGTTGTTAAGCGACATAATTATTATTTATTTGTTATAACAATTTATAATGGTATTTGTTTTAACTAAAGTGTTGTAAAGCGCTATACACGTACATACGGGGATCGTTCAAAAATTACGCGGACTGTGCTATTATTTATTCTTACAGACGTCATATAGTTATGAAATTTCACAGAAATATGTATCTTAAGGAATCCAATAAATTTTGCGCAAAATTTCTGTATTTTAGAAAAATTCTACTTAAATTATCGGTATTTTGATATCGCTGATGGAGAAATACGGAGCACGACAAAAAAATTGAAGCAAAAGCATGCGGAATCCAAAATTTAACTCATTAATTTTCTATAATTGGCGATATTTTTCAACAATTTTCTCAAATGTATCTTTAAATTGTTCTATTATTACGTATTTAGATTTCTGACATGATATTTGAAGTACTTACAGCAATATACTGATTTTTCTCTGATGCGATTCCTGTGAAAACGACGGTGAAAATGACGTCTCCTGAATTGACGGCGCACCACACTTTTGTTAAATTATGTGTAATGCTTGAGATATCACTAACATAGATCCAAAATTTGCATAATAAAACATATAGTAAACTAGGGTATTCGTAACATTCGTCCACAAATAGCAAAGTGAAATTTTAGACCGTTAGGCCTCTGTAATAAGGCTATATGGGAGGACGGGAAGAAGATTATCAACGAAAACTTTATCCGGACTGTAAAGAACTTGTTTGAGAGTCACCAATATAACACTATATCTCATAAATACCTGCAGTTTTTGGTTTTTTGGTTTTAAGCTTGACAAGAAATGGTGTTTGGATGTTGAGTAGATAAGGTAATTCAAACTGTACAGGTTCTCTTGGTAAAATGTTGAGAAAATAAAAGCTAAATCACATATTTTTTTATAATGCCTGTGACGTCGAAGATTTTGCTGCTCCGTGACTCAATGATATGTACTGATAAATCACTCAAAATTGATACCAATTTACAACATTTTGATATGAAATTTCGAGGACCATAATAGTAAAGATTCTTTTATATTATGTGTGATATTTTGCCCATTATGTCGTCAAATATTTTTCTGTGCAACAAGTCTGCGTTATTTTTGAACGGCCTTCGTATTTGTCTTTTTATGCCCCCGTAAACGAAGTTTCGGGGGTATATAGTTTTTGTCGTGTCCATTCGTCTGTCTAGCTGTCTGTCTGTCTCTCTGTTTGTCTGTTTGTCCGCAAAAACTTTAACTTTGCCCATAACTTTTGATTTAGTGGAGCTATGACTTTCATATTTCACATGTGTGTTGCTTGTGACAAGACCTTTCTTTGGATATCACCAAATTTGCCCTTTTGACCTTGGAGTTTGGCCCACTTTTACACAAACATTCGAAACTTTCACTTTGGCCATATCTTTTGAACATTAAATACCAGCACATTTATACTTTACATATATATTTTTGTTGAAAGACCTTTCATTTGATACCAATTACCTTGACCTTTTGACATTGACCTTGGAGATCTTTGTACCTATGAAAAAACTTAAACCTTGGTCATAAATCTTGAACGCTAAGGGCTAGTGATCTCATACTTCACTTATGTTATCCTTGTGAATAGACACGTCATTGGATACCATGAACCTTGACCCTTTGACCTTGGAGATTGACCTACATTTTAAAATTTTTAACCTTGGCCACACATTCTGAACGGTTAAGGCTAGGGCTTCCATACTTTATATATATATATGTGTACTTTTTAACTTTTTTTCTTTGTCCTGAGGAAGGGACAAGGCTCTACGTACGAAAATTTGACAATTTTCATTGTTCGTGTCGTTGGTCATTTTTAGTGCTTTATATATATATATATATATATATATATATATATATATATATATATATATATATATATATATATATATATATATATATATATATATATATATATATATATATATATATATATATATATATATATATATATATATATGTGTGTGTGTGTGTGTGTGTGTGTGTGTGTGTGTGTGTGAAGAAACTGAAATTATCTTCAAAGAAGCGGACAAGGGAGGAGCAATAGTTTGTATGGACAAAACATTCTATAAAAAGTTCTTCAACAACTGAGTGATGATAATTTCTACATCAAATTGCCTGATAATCCTGACAAAACAATCATGAGACAGCTCAAACAATTATGCAAAAAACATCAAAATTTATTAAAAAAGGATTTTGACTATTTAATAAACTTTGAAATGAAAACCAGCAACCTTTATGGACTACCTAAAATACATAAAAGCAGTGATATTAAAACAGCCATAGAGGAACAGAACGGAACATACATTGCTACTCAAGAACCAACAGTTCTGAAACTTCGACCGATTGTGGCTGGTCCTGCGTGTCCCACTCATAGACTGAGTAATTTTATAGATATACTCTTGAAGGATCTGTGTGAAAAAGTCCCGAGCTACATACGAGATAGCATGGATTTTTTAAACAAAATTCCCGAAAACGTGGAGCCAGATACACTACTTGTAACCTTTGATGTGAAGAGTCTATATACTAATATTCCACATGATCTTGGACAAGAAGCCATAAAATTTTGGATTGAAAAGTACCCAGAGTTAATTCCAAGAAACATTTCTTCAGAATTTATTCTAGACTCAGTTAGATTTATACTGGAAAACAACACATTTCATTTTGATGGAGATTTTTATAAACAGATCAAAGGAACTACCATGGGGACTAAAATGGCACCAACATACAGCATCCTTGTTATGGGATTCTTTGAAGAAACATTGTATCAAAAGGTTTCCGATGAATTGGGTGAAGATATTGGGAAACATTTAAGGGATTATTGGAAACGATTTTTAGATGACTGTTTCCTATTTTGGAACAAATCAGAAGAGGATTTACAAACACGCTACACGGTACCAAATTCAATAAATCCAAATCTTCAATTCACAATGGAGCACAGTGATTCCTCTATTCCTTTCCTTGACGTCATGGTCACAAAGCAAAACTCACTTATTTTAACGGATATTTTTTATAAAACCACGGATACGCACCGATATCTAAACTTCACTTCGTGCCATTCTACTCACACCAAAAGAAATATCCCTTACAACTTAGCCAGAAGGCGATGAAGAGGACGCTGAAGCTATAACATCAAAGTGGAAACGATTTTTAGATGACTGTTTCATTCTTTGGAATGACAACATTGAGAGATTATCAATTTTCCCCCAATTATTAAACGACTTAGATTCCAACATTAAATTTACCATGGAAAGCAGCGATATGGAATTACCTTTCCTTGACGTTCTTGTCGTCAAAGAAGATACCAAACTTTCAACGGATATCTTCTACAAATCAACTGACACCCACCAGTATTTACATTTTGTTTATATATCCTGTCACCCTCATCACACAAAAACAGCAATTCCATACAATCTGGCTAGACGTTTATGTGCTATCGTTAGTGACGAAAACACCAGAGATATCCGACTAAAAGAACTCAAGTTATACCTTTTAAAACAGGGATATCCTCAAAACCTGATAGATAACGGGATATTGAAAGCCAAAGGATATGAACGGTCAGAATTACTGTCTACAAAAACCCAGGAAAATAAAACGGATATAATTCCATTTGTGCATACCCACAATCCAAGGAATCACAATTTGACCCCCATAGTACACCAACTTAACAACGTTCTGAAAACGGACCGGTCAACACAACAAATATATAGAGATGTAAAATTTATTAACAGCAGAAGACAGCCCAAGAATCTTAGAAGAATTCTGTGTTCGTCCCATTTTAAGAATAGTTACAAAGTGACTAAGTGTGAAGACGCGCGTTGCGGGACGTGTACACATATAATGGAAGGATCAACTTATGACTTTAATGGAAGACAATTCAAAGTCAATGCAAACATGTCTTGTGCCACTAAACATGTAATATATGTAATAACATGTGCTGGATGCCAAGAATTTTATATCGGGGAAACAAGCAATCAATTGCGTGCCCGGGTGCGTGTCCACCGACAACATATTAACTCTCCAGAATATCGGCAAATCCCTCTGAGTGAACATTTGGATACTTGTGGAAATAAACAATTCACTATATTTCCGTTTTACAAACTTGCAAGTGAAAGTGATATTCAGAGACGTGAGAAAGAAAAACATTTTATACATATGTTCAAACCTAGACTGAACATTGAGCATAATTGTTGTAAAAATTATACTTATTATTTTCATTCTACAGTTTTCCCGCAAAGTTTAACTATGACGTCACAATAGACATTTGTATGTAATATTCCGCTTATTATGACGTTATGACGTTATGTTGCTATGTTACGTATTGTAAAGCTTCTGAAGATTTGAAATGAAAGCGCTTAAGGACAGACGAGACGTTCCTTAATAATAGATAAATTTTTCTCAGAGTTTGTCATTGAAGTATTGCTACTTAAACTCGTTCACTCACAAAAAATTGAGGTACCTTACCAGGCATTTCTGCAAGATACCAGGGGTAGTTTTTCTTATATAATCCTTTGGGGAAGAAATTTAATTTTCCTATTTCAAATGTTTAAGTGTTTGGATTTTTTAAAAATGTTTAGAAACTGGTTTAGAAATAAGAATGTTATTAAAATTTTGAATATTTTTCATACATTACGAAGATATACAAAACAGATTTTGAGGAACGTCTCGTCTGACCTTAAACTAAACTAAAGTTTTTCGTGTTTCTTCTACCGAGCACTGTGGATTTTTTTTCTGCTTCAATATATATATATATATATTTTTTTTTTGTGGCAAGACTTTTCATTGAATACCAATGACCTTGACCTGAAAAATTTCCATACTTATGAAAAAACTTTAACCTTGGCCTACTTTCATATTTCACAATTGTATTTTCAGTGAGAATACCCTACTTTTAATATCAATATACACGGATGTATTAGAAAATTTGCATTTAAGAACATTTTAATCTTTCCTATGTTGCCATACGGGGGCATAAGTTTTTTCACAAGCATATCTTGTTGTGCTTTGAAATCGTTTGTAGTTCTTATTATTATGTTCTACATTTCCATGACAAGGTCTCGTCCGTGTTATAGTACGTTGAATTTTGTAGACTTGCAATGTATTTTATAAGGATAATTACATTGAATGAAAGTATAAAAAGCTTTAAACTTACATCATACATGTGAGGTTTTAATTTTAGTGCAATATTCAACCGATTTAAATGCGTTTTTATATGATGATTCTAAACTTTTCAAAATTTATTGTTTAGAAGATCAAAAATATGTACAAGTTTCATTCATCAAGCCATTCCAACGATCACATTTCTCTTCTTCAGAACAGTTGCATTTATGACGACATCCAAAGCCATAAAATCCAGTTGTACAATGTTTTCTACAGTTTTCTCCCCAGAATGCAATGCAAGCTTTAAGATTTCATTTTTGGTGAGGTTTTGATACTTTTCGAAAGAAATTGTATTTAAAGTCGAAAACTGAAAAGAAAAATCCATTTTTTTAGAGAAAAAAAAGACACGCTCACAAAATCAAGTTGTTTAAAAAGTCTTCACAACATTCAGTAACTTCTGATTTGCTATGAACGTAAACAAAGAAATAATGAGAAATTATTTCCATATGTTGTCTTGAGGTTTCCCAGTTAACATGGAATTAAAGGCACCACAGAGTCTGCCACCTCTGATGTGATGGAGGTCCGTGTTTTCTCTGCTCTTGTTTTATATTGTTTCATGTACTTTTGAGCTTGAATACTGGATGTTATTTCCTAATAATTCATTGAATTGATATACATGGAGATTTTGAACAGAATTCAAGCTCAAAAGTCCCACATTACAAAATAGGAGCTTAGCAAACACGGACCTCCAAATATTAAAGGTGTTGTCAGATGCAATGGAGGATTAAGCATCCCCTGCCGACCGGTCACATCCGCTGTGTACGCCATGTCATGATCAGGAAAAAACGGATGTTTTCTTCGACAATTCAGTGTTTATAATGGCCTAGAAATTAGAATGATAAACATCGTTCAGCATTTGACTCAATGATAAACTGTATTTGCGGACAAGGCCATTGTTTCGACAATTTAAACGAGACTGCCGATATTCTTGTCTCATCAATTACTTTATTAATAACTTGCCTAGTTGTAAAAAGTTTTCATACGTAGGGCATACTGTAAGATTTAAACTCCGTATGCAGATGATGAAGATATATTTCTGCGTAAGAAAAGGGAAATAGGCGATTGAAAAGTTAAAGTCGTCTCGTTTGTCAAAATACAGTGGTTGTTATATTTTCATCAATGTTTTTTTCAAGGAAAATATTTTAATATGAAACATATGTGTCAGACTCTTTGGTTTTAAGCTCACCGGGATATATCGTATCGACATAAGAAAGGAAATGTTCTTTGTTAATTGACAATACGTCGTCGATATATCTTAATATAGAGTCGAAGGCAACAACAAATGTTATCTTCTTTTCACGTTTAAAATTTTGGATAAATTCTGCTTCATATGAATACAAAAATAGGTCTGCAAATAATTTAGCAAATTCTTTTTGTTGGTAGTTTTTCCTTATTTGCAAAAGCAATATCTATTGTTTGTGTAATGTAAATGGTATTTTAAACGAATTCCCATCAGGAAATGTCTGATCGAACTTCAAAAGGCTGTACCGTCACGGTGGCTCAATCGGTAGAGCACTACTTCCGTGATCGGAAGGTACTGCGTTCGGATCTCTGCTGCAACTGACCTAAAGTCAGTAAAAGAAAAATGGGTAAGAAATGTTCCTTAGCAATGCACTCGGCACTTTAAAGTGATAGTTGCGGGTCCTTCGGATTAGACCTTAAATCCGAAAACCCGGTAGGCGTTGGCCTTCACTGCTCAATGATCCTAAGATCCTAAGATATCTAAAGGTGTACATTTGTAGCCCTTCACCTGTATATGGTGACGTCTCAATGTGAGTGAAAATTTTCTGACGAAAAGCAAAATACAATCAATCAAAATTTATTTGCTGATACTTATCCAACATTAATGGTTAACTATGAACCTCCTAAAATAGAATAATTCAATTGTGGCTGGGCGACGTGAAGAAAAAATTATTAACTGTTTTATAAAACAAAACAGAAATAAATTAAAGAATATTCAAAAAAATAAGAAGAAATGTATTGATTTTTAAAATATTTAATCATAAATATTGAATCACTAGATGACAAATGTTATAATATGAATCACAGGCATACGAGAATAACTGTACGACTTAAATGTTTATTTATTCAAATTATCAACATTTAAACATTTTTGCCATTGAGTGGCTTTTTTAAATGTTTTCAGGACTTTGCCCTCTTCGACACTTCACTTATTTCATTGCATTATCTTCCCGTTCTACTTGACGGTTATACTTAACAGAGCTATAAGGCCGGAAAAACCTTGATCGGTTCACTCCAGATCTAGTCATCGGAGCATTTTCTTTATATGTTTGGTCCATGTATTCACCCTCTTTACGATAACTTTCCTTTTTAGAATTAATGTTTTTCATTGACATTGAATTATTTGACTTCATCAAAGCGTAATAATTCATATTCATACAAGTCTTTGCGGGTAATGTACATGTAAACATATTTTTCAGTTGCAAACGGTTGTAGGTATCACTTTCCCTAAAGTGTCCCTTATAATAAGTCTGATCACGGCCACTACCATGTTCTCCATTATATGCATGATCCAGAGGACTAGAGTAGCTAGCCGATTCTTGCCATTCTTCACCATATTGCCTAGTGGAGCTTTTGCACATGTGCGTCATCGTGGACCTGCCCTCTTCAAGCGGTTTATATTTTTCAGATTGAGAGACATCTGTATTTTCAATCATTTTTGATTCTCTTACATGGCTATATATATCACCTCCGCCTTCTTGATCTAAACATGTATTTGCTGAAATACCACAGGAGAAAGAAAAAAGTTTAAAAAGAATAACTCTTTCGTTAATAGAAATGTTAAACGATTCCTAAAAGTGAAGACCCCATACCTGTATTACCCAGATTTGCATTTGATTCACGTTGTTCTTTTCTGTTACTGAAAAGGTAAAAAAAAATATTATAAGAAAATAAGAAGAATATCAAAGCTAATCAAATAGACAAAGCTACCTTTTCAAATGATAATAACTTTTAAAAACTTACAGTTTCCTTCGGAGGTAGTAGACTGCCCCCAAAACGATAAAGATAAGAAGACCGCATGGAATGAGTATTATTATTTGTAAATAATTGCTTGTAAAAGGTTTCATACCATTGTCCTGAGCTGTACCTGAATAAATATAAAAATGTTGAAAAATAAAATTTGATTGAAATTGCTTGAAGTCAATTTTCTCTACTACACCATTTAAACCCTTATAATTTTAAATGTACATGTATATAAAAACTGATTTTTTTAAAACTCAATTTGCCTGGATAATTAGTAAAATCCTTTGAAAGATCATCAGAAGATATGTAAAACGTTGTAATAAGGTGTTTTGGCGTATCTAAAGAATCGCAATAACGTTATTTCCTGTATCATGTAAGCCTCGAATTGACATTCAGGATACCTGTATGATGTAAACTATTTCATTTCCAGTCCAAATTTTAGACTACAGTGATTAATATACAGCCAGCAAGTACTACATGCTAAAATGAATCAATGGTATCATGCATAAAATGGCACTTACCAGAGTATGAACTATTAGGAACAATGCACCCTCTTTCTCTGCCACATGTCTGACTTTGACTAAAATTACAACGCTCACGACATCCATGTCCTAGTACCCGAACATACATGGATTGGAGCAATTTGTTCCAAAGGAACCAATGCAAGCTATAAAATAACAACACATTTTATAAACGCTTTTGAATATGAACTACGCGTTATGAAATTAGTAAAAGGATATAAATATACCTATGCACTCCACTAAAATATTCTTATAATCTTGACAACAGGATGGATTTCCATTTCTGTAAAATTAAACAACTTTTGTAACTAAGACATTAATTTATTTCTTTTTTTAAAAAGTCTTATTTAAAACCATAATTTGAATAATTTTTATCGTTGATTATCTCATGAATTTGCTTATATGAATGTAGCCGTACGAAGAATAAATTAGAAAAGTTATGCATGTTATTTTCTTTATCAAGTTAAATATATCATTATTTTCCTTCAAAAACTTCCTGAAACTTTTCAGTTTATTTTCAATACGAATGTACAGAATAGCCGAATCAGTATTTACTTTTTCAATATTTTAGTAAAATAAAATACTTACGAATCAGGACAAATTGAAGAGTCTTCGGAAAAAAAAACATATGAATTATTAGTGGTACAAACTATCACAACTAACAAGAAGAAGAACTGATATTCCATTTTGCTTTGTTAATTGTAAGACACAAAATGTATCTTACACTCAACAAAAACACACAATTTATACTTGAAATTATTTCCTTGACAACAGATGCTTATTTTTGGTTTGTTCCCGTTTTGCACACATTTGAATTACAGGTAATTAAAAAATGTGTGAAAAACGGGAATTTGACCAGGTGAGATAATTACTTAATTGCTATAGTCTATACCATACTTAGCTTAGTAAGTATGTGAAAGGTGAACTTATAGTGAAAAAAATAAGAGAATAAATACAAAGTTAATGTATTTGATTATCTGATGATCTTATTATAACATCTTCTTGGCTTGGGCATTATTTTCAAATTACTTCTTATTCACTATTTTCTTTATTATATGTTATATCTTTCATTCATTCGGAATTTTATCAAGACTGAAAAGTACGTATTCTTTCTGTAAGAAATTGGACTTAATAATAAATAATATTAAACAAATACTCATAATTTATTCAATAAAATCAAATATTTTCCCATAAATATCATATATAGAATTTTAATAAAATGCTTATAAAATTGTATTAAACCTCTTAAGAATACATTAAGCTAAATCAGGTATTCACAGGTAAATCCAGGTAAATTCAAACCAGAAATCAGACTATAATTGCTATCAAAACACACTTCACACCTATTGTTCTCTACTAATTACCAAATGTGTGCAAAACGGGAACACACCGTATATTTAACTTTAAGATTTAAAAATACATTTAATGCATGAATCTTAAATGACCATCTAGCTGCAAAATGATCACTATAAAAAAAAACAAATCTCTTTCGTCAAAGGTCAACATGTCCAAATTTTTTTTACAATAGCCCCAAAACTATGTAAGGTATAAATATAAAACTTTTACTGTTTATAAATTTGTTATTGATTAATAGATAGAAAGTATCATTTGATAAAAAAAAAATACTTGGAATAGTAGTAATTGAGAAAAAATCCTCTTAAAAATGCATATATCTTTAAAAAAAATACACCTAATTAATTCCGTGCCTTTAGTGAAAACCATCATTGCAGAAACAAAATATGTTTATCAATGAAGGGCAAGTTGGACTTGGATAGCCTCTGGAAAGTTGTTTTCCATGTTTATTTTGTCCAAATGTTAAGACTTGAAAGTGAAAGTACACTGCAAATGGCGGATTCTATAGGGGTCTTGTCTTTATACATGTCATGTTTTCAAAAACAGCCTTTCAGAGACCATTCACGCCCAACCTGCCCTTGAATGATAAACATATATTATTTCTACAATGTTAGTTTTCACAAAAAGGACAGAATTAAGCAGGTGCATTTCTCTTTAAATATGCACATTTTCTGATACAATTTTTCTCAAAAAATATCTTTTTAAAAATATTTGTTAACAAGTGATACTTTCTATCTATTAATCAGTGATATATTTAAAAACTGTAATCGTTTTGATTTTATACCACACATAGTTTTGGAGCAATTGTAAAAATAATTTTGTAGACATGTTGACCTTTGACGAAACCTTAATGTTCATGGTATATAAAGCGTTTCCTGCAATTGCAAACTACTATCAAACTTCTTATTAGACATTTCAGTATTTATGCGAGTTCGGACTCGTACTTTGCCTGCTGATAACAAAAAGGGGTCGTATGAAAGGTTGAAAAAGCCTTAGACGTATCGTTTGTCAAATTATAATTTATAGTGTAAACGTTATAAACACTTTAAATATTAGAGAGGTGTAAAATATATTTACTTTTGGGTGTTAATAAGATAGTCTATTCAACATGAAACTTGTCTTTTGACACGCATCCCCTAAGGATCCTTATATCCATGTATGAGTACGAGCTCGAAATTGCAAACTCTGGAAATGTCTATTAGTTGCACTTGGTTTAAGATTATTGTCTCATAGAAAATAATCAATTCCAATGGTACATGTTGAATACAAGCTAAATCTTCATTGTTCAACTCTTTTGTCGATTCTTAACTTTTAATTGAAGTTTTAAGTTGCTTCTTTATTCCACATAACAAGAACAGACATAGTCAATAACTAAACATCTGATGAGAAATTTAAATGGTGACAAATCGTTTTATCTGTAAAAAGTCATAAAACATTGAAAACAAAAATGAAGTGCATCCCAACGAACAATAGATTTCCTCAATTTTGTACATTGTGTGTTGTAATTTTTCTAAATTTAATTTGATATTATTTAAATTAATGATTCATTAAATATTGAACGTGCAAGTATAAAGTACAAAACCAATACGGCTATGATACATTTTCTTAAAATATAAATAGTTATATACTTAAAATGTCAATTTCTTTTATCAAAGCAATGACTTCCTTAATTGAGACCTGAACTTTAATTGGGACAATCAAAGTTCACAAGACTAAAACATTTGACGTGAATCATTTTCCACGGCCATTGAGAGAAGAAGGATATGGTGATAACGAACAGTATTCAATGTCAAAGTCCATAAAACATTAAAAAAATAGGAGGAGAGCAAACACGGACTACCGAAACATCAGAGGTGGGATCAGGTGCTATGGAGGAGTGAGCATCCCCTGCTGACCGGAAACGGAAAAATCCGTCGTCAATTCAGCGTATAAATAATGGCTTAACAATTAGTATGAAAAACGTCAGTCAGTATTTGACTCGATGATTAACTGTATTTGCTGACAAGGTCATTGTATCGACCATAGAACTTACGAAATGATGACTTTAAAAGAGACTTGATATTTTTTTTTCATCAACTTGTTTTTCATTATTTATCCTAGTTTTAGAAATTGTTTATACGTAGAGCATGCTCTTTCGTATCGAATCAACTGAGATATATAGACTTCATATGCAGGTAATGAAGGTATATTGCTGCATAAGTAAGGGAAGCTGACAATAGAAAAGTTAAAGTCTTCAGGTTTATCATAGAGCTAGTTTAAAAGTTGTTAGTTGTTAGATTACCATTAGCGTCTTTTTTCAAGGAAAATATCCAAGTATGAAACAGATGTGTCAGACTCTGTGGTATATCTTTTATCTCAAGCTCACCAGGAAATATCGTATCGACAAAGGAATGGAAATTACCACTGTTAATTGACAATACGTCGTCGATATATCTAAATATTGAGTTGAAGGCCACAGCAAGCGTTTTCTTCTTTTCACGCATAAGATTTTGCACAAATTCTGCTTCATATGAATACAAAAATAGGTCTGCTAATAACAGAGCGCAATTGGTACCCATGGGAATTCCAATTGATTGTTCAGAGTACTTGTGTGTGCAATCAGAGAGTCTTTTAACAAAATGATTTTTCAAATGACCAGTATGTAAGAAGAAAAAAAATGAGGTTAACTGTGCTTATACCTTTTTGAGATTTTAATTTCAAGAATTATTTGATGTCCTTGTCAGCAAATACATTCTATCAAATGATGACTTTATTGGTTCATACTAATTACTTATTATTTCCCGATCTAGACACATGGTTAACGGCGGGTGTGACAGCTCGGCACGGTACGTCTCAGAAGTTCATTCCAGTTCTAAAGTACATTACTCACACTGGTAAGCTTGAACAATTTTGTTTTTTCTTATCTGTTAATGGTTTTGTCCTGGATTTGGTCGCAAAATGACAGTAAATACCAGAAGCTTTAAAATACTAGAACATAAAAACTTGAAATTATAAAGAAACCTAAAACATTATCGAATATGGAATACACATCAAACATTTTTTACAAAAGATTTAAAAAAGTTGTTCAATTTATTACATACTCTTTTCCATTTATATTTAGGACAAAGGTTCTTATATTTTTGAATGTTTAAATTCTAGATATAGACTTGATTGATCATCATCTATTCTTGATCAACATTGCGATGGTATTTCACAGAGCTGTACGGCCGGAAGATCCTTGACCGCTTCATCCCAGATCTTGCAATGGTGGGAATTTCTTTTTTTTTGACTGGTTAGCATACTCACAGTCTTTAAAATGTTCCCTTTCAGCATAAATGTTTTCATGTGATACAGGTAGTAGATAATTTTCGACTTAGAAGGCAAAGTACATGTACACATCTTGTTAAGATGTAATCGAGAATTGTTACCGCTGCATCCTTCATAATGTATCCCAGGTCTAGAGAGTTAGAAGTTGATTCATGGACATTTTCCCGGTGCTGTTTTGTTTTGATACACTCATGGACGTTTTTGTCATCTTTTACCTCTTTAGCATACTGAAATTTTCTGGTTGATCATTCTCGTATTTTCAATCATCCGTGATTCATGTACATCATTATAAATGCATTTGCCTTGTTTCTGCTGCACCGGACATACATTCCCTGAAAAAAAGAGAAAAAAAGTCTTTCTCTGCTTCAAGCTGAATTAAAGGGAAACCAATATACCTGAAGGTGAAAATTCCCTAACATCAGTATTGGTATTTGATCCAATGCCCGACCTATAAATTAGATAAAAAATACCAATATAGAATAAAGTGTAAATGACGTTAATGACTTCATTTAAGTCTTAATGATAAACTTTAAATATACTCACAGTTTACTTTGAAGGAAGCATACTATACCCAAAACGATGAAGGCAAGAGCAAGATCTGCACAAATAATTATTATCATGGATTGTAAACTATAGCTGCTTCCGTCGGATCTCTTATATGATAGTTGTCCCAGAAAAAACGAACTTTTAGAATATTTCAAATACTATTCAACCAAAACTTATAATTTTCTGCACGCTGTTGAAAAATGATTATTTTGTTATTTTGACAAACTATTACAGGCGTGTGATGTTAAATGCTAAAAAAAAAACATCTTTTAAAGTTTTTTTAAATATCGGTAGGCGGTCGATGCAGGACTTCTTTTTGGACATATATGACGTTGGCAGTAATGTTGAGCACCAAAGTATCAGGCATCACTATGTTGAGCAGGATATGACTCCTGTACATAGTTAAAAGGGATGTTAATGATGAAAAATCACAAACATAAGTATGGAAAACAGTTTTTTTTTTCCTAGTTGAAGGGGCTTTTGAGATTGACATGACTGGTTTTCTTCTTGCCACCTTTTAATTGAGAGAGTGAAACTTGAAATCAAGTTGTAGCAAGTTCTGAGTGCGTTTATATTAAGCTTTGAGTGCATTTATATTTAGCTTATTTCTCTATTGTTTAATTTTCTTCATTTACCGTTTTGCGATTTGTTCGAATTATTTTGTAAATGTGAATTTTTTTGTTTGTTTGAGGGAGTGAGAGGATGCCATGTTTGTGCGTTGTTGAGGATGGGTTTGTGTGTGCAAGGAACTGTATAAGGAAGGGTGCGTGTAAGTGGATCCGCTCAAGACTTTGAAATGCAATACACTCACTAGAAAAGTAACCTCCATTGCTCTGAAAAATTATTCTTATACGAAACACAGGATTCCTTTCGACCGTTTGGAAATGAAACGACTTTGCCCCGTTTTAAATTAGCCCACTTACAGTTCTATTGAAGAAATTATACCATGTTTTTGAATGCGCTCATTTTAAATTCATCTAGATTTGATAAAGGCGAGAGGGGGCAAAAATAAACAAGGGCGTGAATTTACCAGCATAAAGTATTTAAAAATTTATATTTATGAATGGAGGAAAAACTTACTTTTAACAATAATAAACCTTTTGTTAAACCAAACAACCTCTT
The DNA here is from genome assembly GCF_032062105.1 of Saccostrea cuccullata. Classification (NCBI taxonomy): domain Eukaryota; kingdom Metazoa; phylum Mollusca; class Bivalvia; order Ostreida; family Ostreidae; genus Saccostrea; species Saccostrea cuccullata. The sequence continues at coordinate 39,626 of NW_026938721.1, forward strand.
CTTTTCTCACATATCTGATTTTTACTGCAGTCACACCGCTCGCGACACCCATGGCCGTAGTACCCGTACGTGCAGGAATTTGAACAATTCTTTCCAAAGGAACCAATACAAGCTGTATAAAAGTATTTAAGTATAAGAACAAATTTAGTAAGCTTTCATGAATGCTCATTGTCATGATCGGGAAATAAAGGAAAAATCCGTCGTTAATTCAGTGTATAAATTATGGACTAACAATAAGAATAAAAGACGAAAGTCAGAATTTGATCATGACTTAATGATAATTTGTATTCGCTGTACGCAGCAAGAAAGTAAGTGTTTAAAAAAAATACCTGTGCACTTTTCTGAAATATTCTTGTAGTCATTACAACAGGTTTGTATTCCATGTCTGTAATTTTTAAAAAGTGTTATTTTGTTGTTTAGAAAATAAATAAAATATTTCATTTAAGTCGATTTTTAAATTGTTATTTCATTAAGAAACAAAAGCACATGGCGAATGCCAATTTAACTGCTCGATAAAATGATAAAAAATAGATGATTCCTTCCACTGAATGAAATTATTAACATTTTTCGTAGAAAGTTCTTATTCTTTATGTTATTACATTTAGATTTTTTTGTTGAAAACTTGAAAAACATAAAAAAAAACTTTTTCATGCTAAATATCTCGACAGAAAATATACTCACGCATCCTTACAAATGTATAGGTCTAAAGTAGATGCAATGGTAATTCACCCATTCTCAATATAAGGGCACAAATGCCTCTCTGATTTTTAAAAAAATGAAGTTCAAGCTAACAATTTTTCTATCAATTACCTTTGAAAGAAAGTATCTGAAGATTTTGTTTCCAGATTTTTTTCATCAAATTATAATACATGGAATAATGACAAGACGATAAAGTAGAGGGTGATTTTATTCAGAAATGTAGCTTGAAATGTACGTTACTCTTTCTTCAATGTCCAAAAAAATATGTCAAAAAAAATGTAGTCATTAAAATCACAATTGGAATATCTCATCTTAACACCAGCACATCCTACCAACTCTGTCAGCAACATATTTTCGCGGCATACGAACGTGCGTTTGATTTTTCCTTTCAAAAAACAAAGGTTACTTTTTGATCCAGATGTATAAAAACATTTTTTAGATATATGTTTTACATTCTTCTCTCTGTTTTGTTAAGAGCGATCTGTTTGGAATCTTGTCATTTTTAATAGATACTGGAACCTAACATGTACATGTAGTAAAATTCTATTTTGTAGTTACTGTCTTTTTTAACATATATCCATGCCGATTTAGAAAACAATATAAATGTAACGTACATTTCAAGATATAATTCTGTTTAATAAAAAGCTTAAAATTCATCTAAAATTCATTTAAAAATTCATCGTTTTGTTTCAGTTTATTCCAAAAAAGATTCTCTATTTAATCACATTTTGTTATATGTCACAATCACCACTATAAAGACACGATTGCCTCAGAATATGAGTAGGTAACGTACATTTCAAGCTTGTAATAATATGTAAATTAGTAATAAGAAAATATTGAAAAAAAAGCAATTATTGACATAAAAATCATATCAATGAAGCGTTTTAAGGCAGTAATATAAGAAATCATAATGTAACAAACGAGGTTATTGTCATCAACTACATGACTGTCACGTCACTTCGGTAACGTTCATTTCACATATTATTGGTGAGTCCCCTCCACCTCAGTTCATTACCATTCTTTTTTGCTGTTTCGCTGAAATTGACACCGGTCGTAGCCTAGTTACTTCTAACTGTGTGCAAGGGTACAGACATAAAAAATATAAGAGTCAGATGTATTTTGCTATGATCTAACAAATGTTCGTGTTTGGTCATTGAAACTTAACATAAATCTATTCCGAATATATCCATCGACAGTCTTGTTAACAATTTCATTTAGTATGTTGCAACATCATTTTTCAAAACACAAACATACATTGTACGTGCTTTTCAGCAGATCTGGAAAAATATAACCCAAAATGCAATGATTCAAACAAAACTGAGTATTCAGTATTTGAAATGTACGTGACCGTCTTGTGTTCTGGGTTTATTTGTTTTGTTTCTTTTTCTTTTCTTTTCTTCTTCTTTTTTTTTTACCAATTATAAGCCATGCATACCTTGTTTTAAATTATCAACAACAATTCAATTAATATTGACGAAAAGTCGCATATGAAAAGTAAACAAACTGCAAAAAGGTTGCCAAAGATGAATTTAAGACACTTAGAAATAAATTTTCTAGCATGTGGTAACAGTTTAAAACATTTACGAGGATTGGGGTGCATTTAGATGGATTTATGTGGCCAGTTGTCAAATGGATTGTAACGATAATTTTGTTTCGCTCGTGTAAACGCAATTCATTGACTAAATTTAAAAAAATGTAAGTTAGAAATACATAAAATGTACGTTACCATACGTAACGTACATTTCAAATATAAAAATCAATTCTCTTCCACAAGCATACGTTAGACACGCAATATATTGATACTATTTGAACCTGCATATCATAAGAAATGCATCATACAGGTTTCGTATTCAGAAATATATACCAGGTATCAAAATTATATTACATAATAATTGACCTTAATATATTTTTTTCCTCAGCAGAGACGTTTCTTTTCATTAAATTTTGGATTTAGCCGACCTCCAACCTTTGAAACTTTCCTTCGTGTACACATTTGAGTGTGTGAAAGTATTAGAATACATGAAAATTCGTGCGAGATTCACTTAATTCGAATTTCATGGTAACGTACATTTCAGTCACGTACATTTCAAACGATCACTTTTCATGTAAAAAATAATTTTTAATTGTGTTAAGCAAAACGTCTTTGCCAGTTTATAGGATACAAGGGGTTGCTTATTCAGAGTCGTCTCATATTTTCTACTTAATATGTATTCTTAATGGAAGAATAAAGGTAACGTACATTTCTTTCTTATCTCTACGATTGAAAATGTCTTTCATTCCGTAAACATATTTATAAAAGTTGCTCAAGTTGTTCAATTTCATGTTACATTATCTAAGTAGGAGTAATTGATCCTTTGAAATTTCAAATTTAGCCCGTCAATAAATAAAGGAGAACAAAACTATCAGGTGTATAATCTTTGTGTTTGCTTGTAATGTGGTTGAAATAGAATTAAGCGGCAGGGACATTGCACAATAAAAATTGTTTATTATCACAAAGAAAATGTATTTATTGTTATGAAAAGAAATATATATATGATACAAGGTTTAACTTATCAGAAAATTTTTACTTGAGAATCAAAACTCTATATTACACAAAGGGGATTCAGAATAATATTTGCCTCGGCGACAGTAACGTACATTTCAAATAGGCTACTATATTTGAATTTGGAACTCCTTAAATACCCTTTCAGATCGATAATTATATGAATTCTGATTCATTGTTATATGACTATTTATAATGTTGATTTAAAAATTACATCAGTGGTATTTCTTTTAAATGAAAATGAGGCGACATTATTTGAGCCCTTATATTGAGAATGGGTGAATTGAGCCTAATAAATATGTCACAAACAATAAATATATGTGATCCATTCAGCTTTTGTGATTTTTTTCGCAAGCTAGGTAAACTAGACACTAAAAGGATACACCGCAAAAATACATCAAATCAATCATAAAAATATTTCCTGGTGTTCAGACATTTGATTTGATCTTTAATTACTGGGGGATTCCCAAGGGTTTACAGATAATGAGGCACAAAGTGGGGAATTACAATCTAATACATGTATATAATACATGAAAAATAACTTAAAATTATTTTACTAGCATAAAATATCATATTTAAACATTAAACGACCAAGTAAGTACAAAAAAGTGTTATATATCTCCTCTTTTCTTCTTCAACCGTTCGCGGTAGCTCAGTCAGTAGAGCGCTCGCTCCATGATCGGGAGGTCGTGAGTTCGTATCTCGGCCGCGACTGACCTAGTCGTTAAAATGGGTAGCAACTGTTCCTTCGCCATGCGCTCGGCACTTTTAAGTGAAAGTTGCGGGTCATTCGGACGAGACCTTAAAAACCGAGGCCCCGTGTCAGCGGCAGGCGTTGGCACGATAAAGATCCCTCACTGCTCAATGGCCCTGAGTGCCGAGTACAGGTCAAAATTTGAAGCCCTTCAACGGCATACGGTGACGTCTCCATATGAGTGAAAAATTCTCGAGCTGGACGTTAAACAATATACAATCAATCAATCAATCAATCTTTTCTTCTTCAAAAAATAATTCGTAGAATTTAAATGGTATACAGTAAACTTAAAGGAAAACAAGTATTTAACAAGGTATCAGGCCATTAATATGAAAAAAAATCCTTCATACATGTACACCAGAATGTTATAAAAATATAAGTAACATAAGAATGGATTTTCACAAAAATTAGGGGTATATGTGATATATTAAGTACATTTCATCAAGATGTGCACTTTTATTTAACTTTTTACATATAATTATATTTGAAATAGATTAAAATTACTATTTTACAACATTTTTTAAGGTGAATCGATCATTTAGAGTTGTAAAAATTGCTTTTGTGCTATGTGTAACAAACAATATGGGGTTAAGGTGGTTGACAGAAAATTGGTGATGTTTCTTATTTCACCCTAACTTTTTTTTTTAATGAATGGAAGTTTGATATATTCTTATTCAGAATTGCATGTTCTTGTTGAATTGAGCAAATTTTATGTTTGATTACTTGCAAGATAAGCTTTGATATTTAAAGAGGATAAAGATACCTTAGGTTTGAATGTCTATTATAGCTATTTATAGGCATATTTATTGCCTATAATATATAATGTGTATATTTGGAGGGAATAAGTGGTCTTGTATTTTTTTTCATTAATATGTGAATATTAAGTATTTCTATTAGTTTTTATGGGATATGGACTAAAATGCGAAACTAAGATCAAAAATCACTCTTCCGGTATTTCATCCACAGCGTGGTTGGTTCATAGGATGCATTGTATCTTGACAACGAGGTGGTTGAGCAATTATCTCTGTTCAGTGGTATATACAGGTGTTGATCTGCATTTTGTATGGTAGCTTAGTGCTTTAGCACTGGGCTAAATAAAAAAGAACATTAAACTTTTTTAAATGTGGGGATTCGCTATACTTCTATAGTTAACGTCTGCAAGTTGTGTAAGTTTTAGCAACATGATTAACTGTTTAAAAATATCTGGTTGATAGCGTCATACATTGTTATAATTAAAGATTAATATTCTTGCACACAGTCTAATTGAGCACAGAATTTAATCAAAAAGAAGAGCAAGAAGAAGCGTGTCTGCATTCCCTTTGAATTGAATGGCAAGTAGACCTAACGATATTTTCAAATAAGAAAGAGATTAAATTTTATTGTATTCTATGTGGTAATGTAAAACGACTGCACTTTTAAAAACATGTTCAATTTTTCTCTTTTTCTTGAATAATTATGATTTTATGTATTAACTTCACAATTAAAAAAATTGTGATTAAGAGGTCATTATTTAGCGATCAATAATATAAAGACTGAGTCATAATATCCCATGTGCAATGATTCTTAGGTCATTATTGCTGCAAACAGTACTTGTTGGGGGCCATTATTGGGTTTAAAAGCCTTTTTACAAGCCAATCAAATTCGAGTTTTATCAAAAGAGGTATAATAAATTACTTTATGTGTAACATGTATATTTCAAAGTCCAAAGTTTTAGCAGGCATTTTAAACCTGTGATGGGAATATAAAACGGTTATTAACATCCAACTTTCATCATAACACTTAAGACTTTGTCAGGGAAAATGGGTCACAGAATCATGGTGTACGCTGTTAACGTCATGTTCTATGTCAGCTTCATTTCCCTAATATCGTCTGATGACTTAAACATTTGCAAGAATAAGTAAGTAGTTTACAACTTGTATAGAAATATATCAGTTGCACAGCTATTAAGTTTACTAGTAGAATAGATTTAAGTATGTATATTTTAGAATTTTATAAAGTACTGTATTTTGTGTATTTGAATATTTAAGTAACTCAAATATCAATATAAAATTATAAATAAACACGTTAATAAACATTGAGATGGAACCGTATTGTTGAAATTGAATGTTTATACTAGTACATGTATTTCGTTTATCTCCAGAATATGTATAACATTAATGTAAAGTATATTGGATTATCATGTCTTCTTCTGCAATCTCCTTGAGTTCATAATTATGATATTGTAATTTTGCTTCATAGAATTACAGGTCAAATTGAATGCTGTACCGATTACAAGAATATTTCAGGAATTTGTCAAGGTATAAATATCAGCATCAACCATCCTACCCTAAAGATAATACATACTTTTTCGACAAAAACTAGTAAATCACAGAGCAATGTATTTTGTATGGTGTCAGAAAATCCTATGGAAAAAATTATAAATAAGGTTTTAGACCAGTAACTAGACTCTTAACAATATATTTACATTTTTGAAGTACAAGGGGGAATCATTGCGCGCATCTTAGTAAAAAGAAGCGTATTTACCGTTTTAAAGCAACCTTTTTCGCTTAATTAATAAAATTAAACAAAATTAAGAAATTACAGGTTTAAAAAAAGTAATTATAATTTTATATTACTGATTTTTAAAAAGATTTTTCAATTTATACGAGGGTTGTCCCGTAAAATCGTAGACAAGTTGTCTAGATTAAAAACTAATCAACACAGCGTTACGAAATTTTTACTATAATATAGTATATATTTTTTCAATATTTGTAGCAAATTTGAAATAGATATGTGCTCAAATAAAAAAAATATGACATTTAATGTCCTAGATGGTATTGCCTTACGGCGCACGGATAATAACGTCTTAGTATTTGTTCGCACGTCACCAACTTTCTACACCTTCTCAAAATAATCTCCCCCGTTGTCAATGCATTTCTGGTGCCTGCACATCCATTTATTAAAAACATCTTCAAACCACTGACAATTTAAGGTCTTGTTGTATGTTCTTATTTCATACTTAATTTCATCGCGACTCTCAAAACGACGACCTCTTAAGTAGTCTTTTAACTTTGGGAAGTATGCAAAATCCAATGGGGCCAGATCCGGTGAGTACGGAGGATGCTCCATTCTTTGAAAACTTAACATGTCCAACTCAAATTCTGTGCGTTCCGACCGATGACTTGGGGCATTATCTTGGTGAAATACAATGTTTTCAAGATTCTCTGCAAGATGTGGGCGCTTCTTGCGTATAGCATGCAACAAATCCCGGCGAACTACCTGAAAATTGAAGAAAAAAAATCGTTAAAGCATTTTGAAAGAACAAATAATAAATTTGATTTTTGACTTATCAGTGCCAAAATACTTATATATACATAACGGAATGAAGAAGTTATGATTTATTATAATATATACTAGTATACAATCGTTTTATTTTAATTATTATGATTAAATAGGCCCTTATGAAATTTTAAATTTTAATTTTTTTTTACATGTACCAAAAATAGACATACCTTGCAGTAGTAATTTGTATTCACCGTACAGCCATTTTTCACCATATGAACCAAAATAACCCCTGATATATCCATAAAGACCATGCACATCACTTTTCCCATAGACTTGACAACTTTCGCTTTCTTCGGAGGGGGTCTATCCTGATTCTTCCAAACCATGGACATCCGCTTACTTTCAGGTTCATAATAATGGACCCACGTCTCATCTGTTGTGATTATTCTGCTCAGAAAAGTCGGATCGGCCCTACAACGGTTCAGGAATTGGACTGATGTTCGAACACGAGTTGCCATCTGATCCTCAGTAAGCAAGCGAGGGACCCATCTTGCACATACGTAGGACATACTAAAGTTCTGTGTTAATATTCTATGGACGGTGCTCTTACCACATCCAACTAAACTTGCAATCTCCCGAACTGTTCTTCGACGGTCTGTGTTGACGGTATTTTTTACAGCAGCCAGTAGTTGTTTGTCTGTATGCGTCGGTCTCCCACGGGACTCAGTACCTGAAATTCCACTCGAAAATCGCCCATGCCACTTGTAAACTAAAGCTCTTGAGACATTCATATATTTTTCAGTCGTCTTAAATTGTTTTAAAGTCTGTACAGGCGTCATTCCTAAATCTACACAAAATTGGATAGCATTCCGGTTCGCCGTAGCGTCATTCCGGTGCGCCGTAGCGTCATCAAACGGCGACATTTTCCTCCTTTTCTGTGCAGTACTATTGCATTTCAAATGTTCGGTAAACTGTTTAAAATGACGCAATCAACATGAAATTTTTAAAATGACGTCATAATAGATCAGAAATTTAAATAAGATAATTTTTGTCACAGTTTGATTCGAATAATAATTTTTAATTTGAAATATTGCGTTTATCATTCTCGGGGGAAATTATCCGTTTTTGGTGGTGCGCCGTAGGACCATACCTTGCGCATATTAAGGCATAATAAAATCCTTATTCTTGTTTATTTTGTACCAAAAAAAGTAAATTATACTCAAGTATGATAAATAAACATTTGCTGAAAATTTCAGCCCAGTGCGTCCATTATTTTCCGAGAAAAACGCTTTGTCTACGATTTTACGGGACAACCCTCGTAGATAGATTGACGTCGTAACAGTGTTTTTTTGACGTTATGATAAACTAAAGCTCTTCAAGAAAGGAGTAATAAAAATATTATTAAAGAATAAAGTAATACACATACGCTATTGAAATTTAAAACATAGAAATTTGAGAATATTTCCATTATTTTCATTATGTTTTCATACAAATCTTTTGTGCCCGTCATATTTTGTGGTACTCTATAAAAACAGGAAAATTCGTTGAGATGCCCCCTCTGGTAACAAGACGGTAGACTTTTTTTTTTACTATATCTAACATATAATGTGCAATATAGTATTATTCATCAAATATTATAGTTTGAACAAAAAGTCTATTGTAGTATTTGTATAATTTGCTTTAAGGTGATAAAAGTTCTTATATAATCCTCTAGTAGATGTACCTGTATTTTGAGACGGTCCCGTACAAATACCTGGACGATAGATTTCCCCCAAACTTGGCATGTACACTGAAGATAATATAATTTATATATGGTAAAAAAATGAAGAGTTTCGCTATTGTAGTTTTCACACAATAAAACCCCAGTTGCCCACCTTAAATTTGATTAAGAAAAAGCTCTGTGATTCAACGAGAATGCATGAAGAGAGGTGTCTCTTTAAAAATGTATTTAAGTGATGGTATATGAGGTGTCTCTTAATCTAGCATAGATTAAGGATTTTTTCAAGTTCAGTTATAGTAATTTTAAAAAATGAAATATGATTCCAAATTTAAACAGTACATGATGTTTTTTTTTACTTTTTCATATATCATCTTCAGCTTGTATTGGTTTTTACGGAAAACATTGCAATATGCCATGTCCGTTCGGATTCTATGGACACGGTTGCAAAGAAGAGTGTAATTGTAGTAACGAGCAGATATGTCAAAGGAAAAAGGGATGTTTAGCTGTTACAAGTGAGCATTTTATATATAAAGTGTTCTGTTATAACGTAAAGGTAAGAAAACTGTGTATGATAGAAATGTGACGTTTTCGGATGTCTCGTCCCAGCTTAAACGCTAAAAATCTCATTAGGGCGATTTTGTCGAAAACAAAATGTTGAGCGATTCAAACAATGAAATAGAATCATAAGAACAATGTTATAGTTAGTTTCTGATCGTTTTGTGAGTACCTTTCGCATGCAAGACATCGAGAAAATAAGAAGGAGCAAAAGTCTTTTTGACACAGAATCATAATTAGTCATCGTTATACTCCGTATACATTCATCAACTAACGTTGACAATTAATGTCTTTCTTCCCGGCCTTATTTAATTACAAGGACAGGTTTTTCACATAATCCTGCCAAAAGTGATAATTTAGAAACGACGATAATTGCTCATGTACTCTTAATATCTTATTATCTTATTTTTTTGTGGTAAGGGGTGGGGGTGGGTATTAACAGTGGTGCTATTTACAACGAAACATATAGAGATACAAATAAGATTATAAGTACACTGACACTTGAATCCAGACTTTTGCGACCTTAAAGTTCTGTTAGATACAACCGAAATACAACACCGGAGAGAAACATAATCCACTGATTCCTATTAATCTCATTTGCATGCTATTTGCTACCGTAAAATCTTAAAATAATCATATTGTACAAATGCCATTAGTTTTATAAAGATAATTTAGACTTATAATAATAAATTATTTCTACTAAATGGACATTAAAATTGATCAAACAATTGTGGATCGGGCTGGTGCTGGAAAATTTCCTCCAAGGCTGATTGTTTGTATGGTATATTTCGTACCATTCAAAATTTTTTACTATTCAGACGTCACCATATACCGGTAAAGAGCCAAAGAGAAATGTATATGACAAGAATAAATTTTGGTCCTTGAAAATCAACATTCTAAAATGAAATTAATATATATGTATACATAATTGATTTTTATTTTGTAGAAAAGAATATGTACATCGGAATATTTTCAATACATTTTTTACATTTTTATGCACTCATAGGCTATAAATGACGTCAGAAATGATACAATTTTTGCAATTCAACCAATATGAGAGAAAATTAGGCATTTATCGTTGTTTTTTTTTTCTAATGGGACACATCGAGCGCTGCTTGGAACATGCACAATTTTCCTGTCAGTATATAGTGTTGTATAGATACATTTTATCATAAAGTCAAATACTGACTGACGTTCAGACTAATTGTTGGTCTATCATTTACACGCTGAATTGACGATGGATTATCGTTATTTCCCGATCATGACGAGGAGCACACGTGGGTATGACCGGTCAGCAGCGGATGCGCACTCCTCTATGGAACCTGATCCCACCTCTGATGTTTTGGAGGTCCTTGTTTGCTCTGCTCCTATTTTGTATTGATTAATAGACTTTTGATCTTTGATACTGTTAGGTATATCCATATTTTTTAGGGATGTCAACGAGTACCCGGTTAACCGGGTACTCGATCGAACGTCCGATTATCGAATACTAAAAACGGTACTCGCTTACTCGGATGTATATTTCTAAATATTTATAAGCTTATTTATTAATGCATTAAAACATCAGTTTTGAAACGTTAAATGTTCATTGCACTTGTACATACGGTAATTAGGGTTTCCTGTGCCTCTAAATGACCGTTATCGCATGTGGCAGTGTTTATATACAGTAATTACCGTGACCAAGCACCTGCTACCTGGGATTCTCACCTTCGGCTATCTTCTACACTTATGTTTAGTTTGCTCTAATTATTTGTTTTCATTGAACATCGTTTAAGGTCCATTATGTTTAAATAAATTAATTTTGTCCTCCAGAAGCCGTAAATTCTTTAAGAAAGAGACAGACGATATTGCACGTGCGATTGTTGATATAGATGCGTTTGGTTACGTGCCAATTAATGCAAATTGTTGAATGCAAAGGCTTCCAAAATCTTATGTCCATCGTTGCACCAAACCACAATATACCATCTTGTAATTTTCTGAAATCTAGGATCAAAAAGTGTAGGAAGATCGTAAATCCGCTCTGTCATCAAGTTGATACTGTACATGTAGCTCTGATAACTTATCACGGAGTCAAACGCATCAAAGATTTACATTACAATTAGGGAACAGATTTATTTTTTTTAACAAAATTACTGTGAACCATTTATTATTTTATTTCTCGTATTTATTTGTTAAATAAATTGAACTAAATAAAAATGTTAGATTAAACTTTAAACACAAAGTGGTCATAATTGTTACAACACATTTACAGGTAAACCTCCCATCAGACCATGTGGTAGAGTTTACAATTTTTTTACAGTTATCAATTAACTTGTTCTAATTTATTTAGATTTTTACCGAGTACCCGAGTACTCGATCGGAAAAACGTCCGAGTAACCGAGTATTAAAAATTGACCGATTTGACATCCCTAATATTTTTCATACACTTTTGGTAAAGTTTGGTTTTGTTCAAGGCTGTACTGAATATTGTTTGGAAAGAAAACTGCTTGAAATTCATACAATATTCTAATATGACGGGAAATATGAACTTTATGATGTCATATTTTTAAAATAATAGCACCATAATCAAACTGAATAGTACTCATAAAGGTCAATTGTATAGTCAAGCAAATTAAAGCATACGGAGGGTGTCACCAGTAAGAAGAAGTTGCTCACTCCTCCGAGGCACCTGATCCCATGCACCTCTTTTGTTCTAGACGTCGGTGATTGCTCTTCCTTTCTTAGATTTTTATTGTTTAAATAAACTTTTTATGTAAATTTTTTTGTTATCTCTTTATTTTATTCTCCTTAGAAAGAAAAACTGGAATAAAAGTCGGAGAATGAATTACAGAATTCCTTAGTGAGGTTAATGCAGACTGACGTTTACATGCAAATTGTTACAGCCATTTTTTACACACTGAATTGTAAAAAAGATTTTTTTTCTGTTTCCCCCGATCATGGCAAGGAGCACACGGCGGGTATGACCGGTTGGGAGGGGATGCTCACTCCTCAAAAGCACCTAAGAGTCGTAGCACCAAGACTACTTTAGTATAAAACCGTGCTAAAGCAGGACTTAAGTAGAGTCTAAAACTTAAGACCGTAACTAGAAGCGTTCTTTTTTTTTCATTCAAATCCTTTATTCAATAACGTACAACATAACAGTGAGGCAAAACTTCCGCAGAAGCCCTCTGGTAATACCTTACCAGGGGTGCCAGGACCTCCCTGTATTGATATAATATTATATAATATATCTCCAATATTTGAACACAGAATTTTTTTCACATTATACTAATATATAATGATTGACACTTCATTTTCATACATGTACATAAATATCTCAAAGCACATTAGCACTATTTTTATATATGAAATCAAAGTTTACGTTTAACAACATTATACTAATATATAATTATTGACGCTTCATTTTCATACATATACATAAATATCTCAACGCAAATTAGCATCATTTTTATATATAATACCAAAGTATACGTTTAACACCAACAGAAGCATGACTCTTGTTGCAGTGGAGATTGTGTGGAAAAAAAAGAAAGAAAGAAGTCTATATCAATCTCACTGTAACTAGTATTTAGGGCCAGGTCACCCTCAAATACGGGTCTTTTTATGTTTTACAGCTTATAAACAAGATCAATATATAGAGTTTTGTGATAATAAAATTAAATTATAATAACACATCAGAATGAATGAATTTTACAAAGACATGAATATTTTTTTTCCTCACATACATAGTTTGAATCTGGCATTACAAGTTCATTTGATGATCTTTTAACTTATTCATCTTAAACATATCTTAAACATAAAGTTTCCAGTTACATGAAAAATAGCATAGCAAAAAAACTAGTGTGCAATATAGTGGATTAAAAAATGTGAATACATGTATATATAGTTTATCACGGCAGCAGATACAGCAAATAACACTATAAATAATATTAAGAATCACAAAGAATTTTGAAACATATTCACAAAGAATTTTGAAACATATTAACTAGAAGCGTACTTAGATTTGGCAGTTTTAGCAAACCTTAGGTGACAGGTACAGGTGACTTAAGTATATCTTAACTTTCACATACTTAGAAGTATTTAATGTTAACTTTTGATGTTAAATATTCCTCTATTGATATTATGCATTAAAGAAAATAATTATCCCTTTTTAATGCTGATTAAAGAATTTTAGTTTTTCGGGGGAGTGTGGGGTGTTACTGATCACTGATTCCAATATCACTTTCAACACAGCATACATGTAGTAAATACAAATTTAACTTTAATGATACTTCTAACTAGTGGGACCTCGGTAATAGAAATAAATAATTAAACACAGTAATAAATCATGGATCTGTATGTTCACTTTGAAAATAGGAGATGAAATGAATTTTTAAAAACAGAAAAGAAAGAAGATGATGACCAAAACAGGAATTAAAAGTATCTGTAAAGTAGAATACATGTAGAACGCGACAAGCGTGAATTAAGACAGGGCTCATTTCAGATCTGATAAAGGTTTCGACGCGGATTTGGTCGCAAAATGATAGGAAATACTAGAAACTGTCACCATAAAATTTAAATTGATAAAGAAGCCAAAAAATAATAATCAAATAAACATGAAACATTTTTTGAAAAAAAAAAAAAAAAAAAAAGTAAAAAGGCACAGTAAAAAAATTTTTTGGGAAAGTTTTTTTTGCGCGATTTTAATTAACGAGTATTACATACCTTTTTCTTATTATATTTAAGACACTTGTTTTAAAATATAAAAGATGTTTTTTTTAATATCGATTAATTTATTTAAATGTTCAAGACCTATATAAAGAGTTATGAAAATAGCCTATTCTTGATCAATTTTACGATGGTATTTCACAGAGCTGTACGGCCGGAAAATCTTTGACTGGTTCACCCTAGATCTTTCAATGGTGGGATTTTCTTTTATTGAATGGTTAGCATATTCATCCTCTTTAAAATTTTCCTTTTCAGCAGAAATGTCTTCATTTAATACAGCTGGTAGATTCGGTTTCATTAAAGCATATTCATTCATATTGACAGAAGACTTAGAAGGCAAAGTACATGTACGCATATTTTTAAGTTGTAATCGAGAGTAGTTATCACCGCATCCTCCATAATATCCCAGGTCTAGATGGCTAGAAGACATTGTTTCATGCACCTTTTCTCGACGCTGGTTTGGTACACTAATGCACTCTTCGATTATCGTTGACCTGCTCTGCATACTGACATTTTCTGGTTGAATCATTCTCGTATTTTCAATCATTCGCGATTCGCGTACATCATTATAAACGTATTCACCTTGTTCCTGCTGCACCGAACATGTATTCCCTGAAAAAAAAGAGAGAAAATATTCCTACTCTGAAACAAACTGAATTAAACAAAAAAAAGAAAATGAATATACCTGAAGGTGAAGATTCCGTAACATCAGTATTTGTATTTGACCCATTCTCCGTCCTAAAAGTTAGATAAAAAATATCAATATGTAAAATAAAGTTAAAATTACGTTAAAGGAACCATTTAATTTTCAATGATAAAATATATAATTTAAATATACTCACGATGTACCTCGAAGGTAGCATACCATTCCCAAAACGATGAAGACAAGAGCAAGAACACCGCAAATAATTATTATCATCATGGATTGTAGGCTATGACTGCTTACCTCGGATCTTTTATAATCACCTTTAGTTATATCTTAATGAAAAAAATAGGAACTCAAAATTAAATAGCTGAGTTGCTATACTTTTAATGGTTTTTCACCTTTTAAAACTTATAAATTCTTTAAATTATTGAACCCTTATTGCCTTTTAAGATAAATTCCTTCGAAGGGAAGGATATGGAGATAACGAACAGTATTCAATCTCAAAGCCCATAAAACAATACAAAATAGGAGCAGAGCAAACACGGACCTCCGAAACATCAGAGGTGGGATCAGGTGCCATGTAGGAGTGAGCATACCCTGCTGACCGGTCACATCCGCCGTGTGCTCCTTATCATGATTAGGAAATAACGGAAAAATCAGTCGTCAATTCAGATTATAAATAATAGACTAACAATTAGTATGTAAAACGTCAGCCAGCATTTGACTTAACGATAAATTGTATTTGCTGACAAAGTCATTGTATCGACCACAGAACTTAGGAAATGATGACTTAAAAAGAGACTCATGATATTTTTGTTTCATCAACTTGCTTGTCAATAATTTACCTCGTTTTAGAAACTGTTCATACATAGAGGATGATTTTGCGTATCGAATCATCTGAGATATATATACTCCGTATGCAGGAGATGAAGGTATATTGCTGCATAATGCCTAGGTCACATTTCCCGGCCGGTAGCCGTAGACCGGTGGTAATCGTTGGTAATCCGTGGTGTTAGCGATGCCCCAACATCGGCCAACATCGGCCTAGTAGTCCTTAAAGTATCAGTCACATTATCCAGCGATGGGTATACGTTGGGCAACCAATGCGTTTTATGAAAAAAATGGCGTGGTTGCCGGCCGGACTTACAAAGGCACAGCGATGCATTGCTAATCATAAAACGATGTTCCAGGATAATCGGCCGATGTATATTACATCGCTCATACATTGGTGAACATCGTTCGAACATCGGTTGACTACGGGCCAATGTTTGGTCGAATATCGACCGATGATCGGCCGTTATCTGTTGGACACCACTCAACCCCCCGATGACCTCAGATTCAACGGATATTGGACGATGCTCGGCCATACATCGGCCGATCCGTGAAAGATGTGTCAATGATGGGTTGCCGATGAGGAGCGATGTGAGGCATCGTTGGAGACATCACTGAATTTTAACTACGAATTATTTCCTACCGATGACCCCACCGATTCGCAAAATGACCTCAGTCACCTTCCGATCACTAGTGGTGCCCGGCCGGCAACCACGCCATCTTCATTAAAAAACGCATCGGTTTCTCATCGTATACCCCATCGCTGGATAATGTGACTGATACTTAAGTGAGGGAAGTTGACGATAGAAAAGTTAAAGTCATGACATTTATCATATAGCTTGGTTGTAAAATTACCATTAACGTCCTTTTCAAGTAAAATATCCAAGTATGAAACAGATGTGTCAGAGTCTGTGGTATCTTTTATCTCAAATTTACCAGGATAAATCGTATCGAGATAGGAAAGGAAATTATTATTGTTAATTGACAGTACCTCGTCGATATATCTAAATGTCGAGATTAAGGTCACAGCGAGTGTTTTTTTTTCTTTTCACGCATAAGATTTTGAATTCTGCTTCATATGAATATAAAAATAGGTCTGCTTATAACGGGACGCAATTGGTACCCATTGGAATTCCAATAGACATAGAAATTTTCAATCAGAAACTCGAGCATCTCTTTGATGTCAACTTCAGAGTACTTGTGTGTGCCATCAGAAAGTGTTTTAACAAAATAATTTTTCAGATGACCAATGACCAGATAAGTAAATTTACGAGTTCCATTTTTATTGATAAAGCAGCTGTCAATGATATTAAAAAAGCCTTGACTTTATTTGATCGTGGAGAATGGTTGTGTATAAAGTTTAAAAGTCATAAGTTTTTAAGCTGTTGATTTTGGTAAAATTTTGTGATTTCAAATTGTCCAAAAGTTCTTTAGAATTTTTGAGTATCCACACCTGATTCACACCACTTCTTGAATGTATTGTTGCACAGTACTCGTGAAGTTTTTCCTTCACTACTGTTAATATCTTAGTAAGGAGTAACAAAAGAGGCTTGGTTGAACATTTACTGGAACCTGCAATGTATCTTTGTTTGTAAGGATTTTTATGAAGTTTCGGAATCCAATATATATAGGGTAGTTTAAATTCATTTTGGCTCTGTGGTATATTAAAAATATTTAAAACTCACATATGATTTTGAAGAATTTCTTCCTTAGAAAGGGAAGTATGAGTAAAAGTAGGATTACCATTTGTAGAATTAAATACAAGTTCTTCTAAAATGCAATTTAAACAATGAGCCTTACAAACAAAGACAATGCTGTATACCTGCTCTGTCGGCAGGGACCAGTGCGTACTGATCATGTAATCTATCTAATTCTTTTTTCACTTCTGGATTATTGAACACTGAAGGATAGATGGTTTTCATATTGCCCCTTAATCTTTTGATACGCGACTTAAGCATGGTTCCTATACATTTAATCCATTCCGACAAGGTGTCAACTTCCTCTTTTTCATATCTGGCCCAGCGTCTGGCGTAATTTTCAACAGAATCCATAATATTTATGAAATTCAGACGCAAGTTGAAGGATCGGAATTCCCTATATTTAGGACCTTTTAAAATAAGTGATCTTGAATATATTTACGTCACCTGTAATAACGTGTCCAGCAGGACTATAGTTATAGGGCGAAGAGAAGAACATGAACACGATGGAGGATTATGTTTCAGATACTCTGTATCCAGGCCATGTAAAGTTTTTTTGTAATTGAAAATTTGTAAGCAATTGTCGATGTATATTTGTAGGAAATACAAGGTGTAGTCTTTATCTTGAAATATGGGTGAATACAAGATTGGACCCTTTTGTGATTAAGAATATTACTTGTATTAACCGCGTCAATTCCTTTATTGGCATATTGAAGTTTAAGGAAAAGACGGTTTGTTTTAGATGCGGGTTTAAAAAGCCTATGATTTGCAATATCCATAATCACAAATCCGAGCCTACGTGTTAGTGGATCCGCCCATGACTTTGAAATGCAAAATACGCAGAAGAAATCACCATTGCTCTGATAAAAATGACTTATACAGAATACAGGATTACTTTCACCGTTTTGGAAATGGAAACGTTTTGAATTAGCCCACTCTCAGATCTATTAAAGAAATTACACTGTGTTCTTTGAATTCGCTCCTTTTAATATTAATCCACGATAATCAGCGATAAAGGCGAGAATTGGTTAAAAATAAACAAATGGATGAATTTGCTTGCATAAAGTATTAAAAAAACACATTTTAAAATAAAAAAAAACTTACTTTTAAAATAATCATCATGCAAAACCAAACAACCTCTTCTTTTATCACATATCTGATTTTCACTGCAGTCACACCGCTCGCGACACCCATGGCCGTAGTATCCATATTTACATGGCTTTGAACAATCCTTTCCATAAGAACCAATACAAGCTGTGAATTAAAACAATTAATTATAAAAAAACAAAGTAAGTAAGCTTTCAGTATGAGCCACGCGTAGCAAGGAAATAAGTGTTTAAGAAAAGATACCTTTGCACTTTCCTGAAATATTCTTGTAGTCTTGACAACAACTTTGTGTTCCATTTCTGTAATTTTGGTAAAATATTTGATATTAATTAGAAAAATAAATAACATATTTTATTTAAACACCCAATTTTATGTTAACGCCCCCCAAATCTACCCTATTCAATATCAATAATTTACCGCCTGTCAATCATTAAAAAACCCAATAACTTCTGATCTGATTGGCAGGCCAGCTACCCGTGCTGCCTGGTCACACGTCAAACACTTTCATGTACCCGCCTTGTGTACACGCGAGCTAAAATATCCCAGTGGTGTTGGTAGTTTTATAACAAAAAATAATTGAGAGTAGATGAATAAAACATTGACTTTGCAAAATACTTGTTTTTAATCTGCACGACAGTATGGTACTTGTAAGCGATGTTTTATCATTGTATAATTATATAGATACAATATACACCATGTTGTAAAGAAATGGTTAGAATTATTGCTCGAATACGCGAGTTTCGAGATTGTTAGTTAGGGTCGAATTTCCTCTAATGTCTGTCTCTATTCCTAATAAAACGGTTATATAAGACAACGAACAATGCTCGATAGAAAAAGAAGAAATTTTGCAAAACAATAACAATTTTGTAAACACACGAAAACTGGAAAATTATGAATACATGTATTTTGGACACTTTTGTTGGCCAGAACAAAAAAAATTCTGATCGCGGTAAATGTTCACACGACAGATATGCCCTAAATGGAATACATAAATTGTTTCATATCTTTATTTCCATATTCACAAGACTGTTATTTTAAAAAATATATAGATCATACGATTGCTTTTCATGCAGTTGAAACTTGTGTGATTTTTTGTTTAATTTACATTTTAAAAATTAAAAAAACGTTTTCTTAATAATTTTTTCTTCTTCAAACGATATCAGACTGGTGATTATATTACAAATAAATTTCATAGTAAAATATCTTCATTATTATAAGTAGTTTTACTCAAAATTAGACATAAAACACATAATGTTAACCTTGATTACATAAGACAGACTTTCTGTGTAATGCTACGTAAACAGTTATTACTGAAACCACTTCCCCTCCCCAGGTAACCGTTCGGTAAAAAAAGGGGGTCTTTAAGTCGATATTTTCAATTTTTTAAACTGATGAGACATGATGAATATGACTAATTTGACTGCTCGATAAAATGAATTCTAAAAAAATAGACGATTCCCTCCACTGAATAAAATTTTCATTAACATTGTTTGTAAGTATTTTTTTTATAATGTGTTTCTTAATCAGAGTTAAGCAATAAAAATTCATTGTTTTGGAAAGTTTTGAAAACATGAAAAAAATCTAATCAAATTGTTTCGTTTTAAATAATACTTACGAATCCTTACAAATCGTTATGTCTGAAGTCGATGTAAATGAAACTGAGCATAAAAAATATGTCACAAACAATAAATATATGTGTGCCATTCAGTTTTTGTGATTTTGTTCAAAAGCTATATAACCTAATACGAAAAGGATACACTACAAAAATACATCAAATCATTCCTAGAAATATTTCCTGGTGGTCAGACACTTGATTTGATCTTTGGACTTTTGAAATGCGAACAATACGTGATTATTGCGTGATTATCTGAAGTTGAAATGATTAAGTACATTCAATAAAATCGAAATAGTTCCATCCATTCTACATAATACTAAATAAAAGACAATAGAGGTAGCAAAAGTTTAATGTTATGATCTTTAAGAATACAAATAAATAAAATGAAATAAATTAATAGAAACATTTACAAACCATTTATTAAAATAAAATGCATACACCAGAGTGATAAATATAAAGATAATTTTAATTTCTTCTGTAATTTATAGCTTAATATACTTTTTTACCTTCTAATCTTATGTTACTCAATCACAGGTGCATCTACACATAAACAAAAGTGACATATTTTCTCTACTACACATCGGTCATTCTTGCCGTTTCATTTTTAAAGTTTAAAGTCATCATTTTGTAAGTTCTATGATCGATACAATGACCTTGTCAGCAAATACAATTCATTATTATGTCAAATGCCGATTAACGTTTTAATACGAATTATTACATAATTATCACACACTGAATTTTCAACGAATTTTCCCGATATTTTCCGCTTATGATAATGAGCTCCTACTCTGCTTTTCCTGTGGAAATAAAAAAACTGCCGCTTCCCTGCGATGGCCACTTATTGTGCTCATTTATAAGTTGCCGTGTTTTAAAAAAAATCTACATGAGATGACTGTATGAAAAGAAGAGGACAAACTTTTTTATTGTCAACATTTTCTTATATTCCGCTATCACGTGCATAGGGTGTTTATGTCTCTCATCTTTTTCGCTACTCAAGAACATGTTCTGAGTACATTCATGTTTTAAAAGACAGAAATATGTCAAAAACGAGTCGTGCCTGTGTGTTTAATTGGCACAGGTGGAATTTGAAGGATGAAAACTACATCGGGTGAAAACGATCTGTGAAGAAACGGGATATCCATGAAAGCACAATTATGCAGTAAAAGAAATAAACAAATGCTAGAAATTGCTGGAAAAACATATTTGAAGTGCCTAGCATTTTTTATGAATTGGTATTTGGCCTTTCTGTCAGAATTTTTTCTTTAGAAACACACGAAGCTAAGTGTATGTTTTTGATGTCGAAGCATTGATGAGTGTGCCTCAGGGTTACAAAACTATTAGAATTTACGCAGATGTGTGTGTATTATTCACCAAAAAAAAAATCTAAAATTAATTGGAGGTCACCATAATGTAGTTTAGCTAAAAATTATTCTATTGCTTTATTATTTTTTATTATGTACAGCATTTTGTGACAAAAAATAATAAAACTTTTAGGTGAATTTAACTTCGAATGCAATTATATTTAAGAAATACACTGATGCGGATACAACACATCAGATACCATCGAAAAAGGAGAAAAAAAATTTCTGTATCCCTGTGGCTGAATACATGTTTGTTTTCAAAAAAGCTAACTTGTTACCAGGTTTACAGTCTTTTAAAATTCTTTAAAAACTTACTACTTTTCAACTTAATACACAACCACTCCCCACGATAAATTAAAATCCATGCATATTGATAACATTGACAGCTTCGTAAATTTTCCTGGTCATTGTTCCTTTGCAAAATTATTTTGTTAAAACACAAGTTCTCTGAAGTTGATATCAACAACAAACTTGAGATTCTGATTGACAGTATCTATGTGGTTTTTGGATACCAGGTCTTCCAACAATCTATTGGAGTAATCATGGGCACCAATGGCTACCCGTTATAAACAGACCTATTTTTGTATTCATAATAAGTTAAGCTGAATTTGTCCAAAATCCTAAATGTGAACAGAAGTAAACACTTGCTGTGACCCTCAACCCTACATTTAGATATATTGACAACGTATTGTCAATTAAGAATGGTAATTTCCATTCTTATGTCGAGCTTGTGAGCTGGTGAGCTTGAGATAAAAGATACCACAGAGTCTGACACATCTCTTTCATATTTGAATATTTAACGTAAAAAAACATTAATAGTAATCTCAACTAAGCTCTATGATAAACGTGATGTCTTTAACTTTTCAATCATCAACTTTCCTTAAAAACACAGCAATATACCTTCATCATCTGAATATGGCGTTTATATTCCTCATTTGATTTGATATACTAGAACATGCTTTATTTATGTACAAGTTTTAAAAACAAAGTAAATAAACAAAACAAAAAAATTGATTAAACAAGAATATAAGCAGTCTCGCGGTTCAATGACTTTGTCAGCAAATACAATTTATCATTGAATCAAATGCTAACTGCCGTTTTCATTTTAGTTGTTATAATATTTATTATATACTTAATTGACGACGGATTTTTCTTTGTTTTCCCGATCATGACAAGGAGCACCCGGCAGGTTTGACCGGTCGGCAGGGGATGCTTACTCCTCCATGGCACCTGATCCCACCTCTGATGTTTTGGTTCTTTTTTGTATTGTTTTATGGACGTTTGAGCTCGAACATTGTTCTTTGTCATTAACAAAATTCATGTAGTTTTTGTTTCAAAGCTTTTTCAATATATATTTTCTACGAAGAAACTGAACTTAAGCATCTCTGAATTGATTATGATATCTTATTTAAGAAAACTCTTTCTTGTCTAATGTTCACTAATTTTGTTCATATCAACTGTTAGAACTGTTATTTTCATACTGAATTTACAATCTATTTCTCCGTCTGCCCAATATCTGAGAAAGAGCAAAGGGATGCTATAATTTGCTTACAGGAGTTTCTTACCTCTGCATTTTGCTTCTGATATTTTAAAGATATGTGTTTGTTCTACTGGCTGTTTCATTGTTTTCACTTTCGATTACCGTTCTTTTTTTTATATATATACATTCATCATATGAATTCAGAGCTATCTGGTTTAGGAACACTCAGTTATTGAAGTGATTCAATAAAAGTTCATTGACTTTTATGTTATTTTTAATTTTGCTTGGTGCTTAAATTATAAATCTATTTTCATATGATCTTATTAAAGTACTTTCAGGAAATAATCATAATATTTCAAATGGAGCTTGATTGCCAAAATCAAATTCGATGTTGTTTCACTAATGATACTGTAGAACTGTGGTGCTATGTTTTTAATTACATTACATTAGTCTTTACAGATTCTGTAATGCAAAAAATTGCAATTTACGATGTAAGATTGTATATTGTTTAACGTTTACGATGTAAGATTTGTGCGGATTGTTGGAAAAATTTCTATAATTCCAAGCATTGGTCAATTCTTTACCTTTCAATTCCTAGTTCTTAAAACAATCTGTGTATTTTATCAATCAAGTATGTAACATTTTTTTATATATACAATAAAAAAAAATCATAAATATCAATCTTTAGAAACAATGGGTGCGTTCACAGTTCTGCCGTTGGTAGACAAAAGTTGCCGTTGGTAAAATCAATTACCATTGGCAAGCCACTGGTACCAATGTTTTTTGTCAATGGTATATTTTTCTGCAGACAATCTAGAGTGTGGTTAATGTTGGTAAATGACGTCAAAGCTTATTATCAATATGGCAACAAGATAGAAGACTTGGACCCCGGATTCGTAATGATATAAACGATTTTTCCTCTAAGCCTTTTTAACAAATCATGCCAAAATCACATAAAAATCATATCAAACACTTAAATTCATGATTTTGAAGTATGATTTAGACATGATCCATTAAATTGATTATGTAAAACTCATAGAAATGGCAACTAAAGAAGTGTGATCCTGATGTGGTTTGTTTCTCGGCTATGAGTCTGCTATGATTTTCTTTCGACTCTGGCATGTGCCAATAAATTAGAAGACAAAGAAATCTATAATTTATTGTTTCAACGTTTCAAATTATATATAACATTGGTAAAATCGTTACATTTGTATGCCAAATCCGTTTTAGGTTTATTTAAAAATTTTTTTATATACAATGTTTATAAATCATAAATATCACATCTTTAGATACAATGTCATTCGCAGAATTGTGAACATCAATGTTCGACACTAATGAACTTGAATCTGGTCCTTAGCACAAACAATACTTGTTAGATACGGTTGAATTATCAAACATCTAAACATTTTGTATATAGTGCATGATTTTTTCAAATGTTTGCAGGACTTTGTTCCATTTTACTTCTTTATTCCTTAATAACCGTTTACATTATCTTCCTGCTCTACTTGACGGAGGTACTTAACAGTGCTGTAAGGCCGGAAAAGCCTTGATTGGTCCACTTCAGATTGAGTCATACAGCCATTCTCTTTATGTGTTTGGTCACCATATTTATCCCTTTTAGAAAAGTTTTCCTTTGCATAATTTATGTTTTTCATTGATTTTGTAATATTTGATTTCATCAAAGCATAATCATTCATATTAACATCAACACAAGCCCTAGCAGGTAATGTACATGTAGACATATTGTTCAGTTGCAAACAGTTGTATGTATCACTTCTTCTACAATGTCCCATGTAAGTCACATCACTGCTTCTACCAAGTCCTCCATCATATGTCTGATCTAGAGTACTATATTTATTAATCGATTCTTGCCTTTCTTCTTCATGCCACGGTAAGCTCTTGCACATTTTTCTCATCTTGGACCCATTCTCTTCATGCTTTTTGCATTTTTCATATGAAACAAAATCTGTGTTTTGAATCATTTGTGATTCTCTTACATCACTGTATAAGTATTCTCCTGGTACTAAACACGCATCCCCTGAAATAACAATAAGATGTATTTTTAAAACAGTGTTTAATAGCATTAATATTATTGTTTATGGAGCATACAATGCGTGTGACAGGCCAGCAAGGGATGCTCACTCCTCCATGGCACCTGATCCCACCTTTAATGGTATAGTGGTCGTGTTTGCTCTGCTCCTGATTTGTATTTTTAAGTGAATTTATGAACTTGAATACCGTCCGCTATCTCCATATTCAAACGAAAATTAAAATAATACCTGAAGAAGATGAAATTTTCGTAGCATCAGTACCAGTATCCGATCCATTCTTTCTACTATAAAAATTAATTAAATTTAAAAAGTTGTCTAGAATAATGACAAAGAAAGTGAAAGGCATTGAACACTTTTCATATGATAAACCTTTAATATACTTACAATTTCCTGTGAAGGTAGAATACTATCCCAGAAACGATAAAGATTAAAACACCGCATGTGGCAAGTGTGATGGATTGCAAAGTAGCTTTTGTATCTGGTTCTTTACCTTGGTCTATGGCTATTCAGAAATATGTTTAAAAGTCATGTAAACTTATATCAGATAATCACATAGAGAAAACATTTAACACAACCCCACTACCTAATAATTGGAAAGATCAAGTTTACAAAGATCTATGCAAAAAACACTGGAAGAACTTACGAAATGTACTATATGAGTATAGATACATTACATGATCTTTGGGTTATTAGGTTAGACACCGTTACTCAGTACTTATATCAAGTTTTTGTTTCAAAATTTCAGTAAATTATCATTTTATTTTGGGTACCCATATTAGGTTAAACCCCTTTTCTCTGTATATTGAAATTATCAGTAGCAGTTTTTTCAAAATTTTCAGTAAATTACCATTTTATTTGTTTTGTAGAATCCAATATAAAATAATTGGTCATATTATTAAAGAAAGCTATATATACTTTTTATAACTATATATCTAACAAAAACAATTGTCTAGTAACACCCTAAACGCGTTTTTATAAAATACATTTTAAAAAAAAGATTTAAAAAGGTCTCTATAAAAAGTACAGCTTTACTTAAAACGTAACGGGGTGGTGTAGCTACGTTTCATCCCGAACGATATCAACCTTGTTGGTGTGAAAAGCAGTTTCTAAGGATGTTTCAATAAAAAAATCACAAAAATATTAATGGTTCATATTAATTTAAAAAGAAGAATTTGCAAACAGGGAAGCGGATCTTGCATGTTTATTATCTAAGTTTTAATTGGATTCGTTTAACCGGAACCCCCAGTATTGTTTATTTTAAATATAGACAAAATATATCATTTACTTCCATGTTCATATTTCCTACTTCCTTTATGCACCTGTCAAGCTATGAGAGATTCCAAAAAGTAAAGTATACAATTGTATCAAGTCCATATTTGATTTTATTCAATGTCTTTTTCTCATTTTTTATAGATATAGACGCATATAGTATACTTACAAAGATATGTATCATTTGCAAACAAACATCCCTTTTCTCTGTCACAAAACTGCTTTTGACTGCAATTACAACGCTTGCGACATCCGTGTCCATAGTACCCGTACATACATGGATTTGAGCAATTCTGTCCAAATGTACCGATGCATGCTATGGTAGAAAAGCAAAATAAAACTCAAAAGGATGTCATTTCTCTTTTTTTTTTTTTTTTTTGTAAATTTAAGTAATCCATTGAATACTGTACCTCTACACTCTCCTGAAATATTTTTGAAGTCCTGACAACAATAAATAACTCCTTTTCTGAAAAAGTAAGCTAAAGTTAGTGAGACATTTCCTAGGAAAATGATCCACATATTTCACTTTCAATCACTTACCGGTATCTTATTTTGTTGTTATGTCAGTTTGAGGTGTCATGGTGTAGTTCATCTAATTTTAAAATCCACCTGTTGTTTAACTAGCCAATGCTTAAGAAAGATATCTAGCTACATTCTTCTATGCCTCTTGCATACTATATATTAATTTTTGATATTTTAAAGCAAGTATTTTTATTGCATTTTAAATTATTTTTAATTGCTCCTTTTGTATTTTACAAATTAACGAGATTTGTCGTACTTACGAAATACAAATGCCTGATTCTGCAGTTGATATAATTGAAATAGAATAGACACCCAGTGTTACTAAAAATAAGAATATGTATTCCATTTAGTTATTGTCATTTGTAAACAATCAAATATCTATAATTTGAAACGGATGTGCAATTGCAAATTTAACAACTTGTTTCAACCGTTTATAATGGAAAATATTTCCTCGTGGCCAGATGTTAGATATGAATTTTGAACTTTGGACCTTTACTTTGAAAGCATCTCATGAATGATTATATTTTTGTTATTTAATCGTTTCAAAAACCCTGTATAAGGATTTATTTTTTTTACAAATGAAAATAGTAAGATTTTAAATAAAAGCTATATTGACATTCAAATGCATGAAATTCAGATAGTTTTGAATCCAAGACTTCTCTGGTTTGCTAGAAGCAAAAGATTGTCTTTAAAAACAATCTTTTTGTAGTTTTATTTTTATCCACAAGTTTAATCTTTGAATAAAAAAGTAACTTAGATATACATAACATTGACAAACACATCGATAAAACTAGAATATTAGCAGTCTCTAGGGTCGATAGAATGGCCTTGTCAGCAAATACAATTTATCATTGAGTCAAATGCGGACTAAGGTTTTTATTGTCATTTGTTATTTACATACTGAAAATGACGTTATTTCCGGCGGGTGAGACAGGTCAACAGAAGATGTTCACTCCTCCATGGCGCCAAATCACACTTCTGATGTTTGGCTGTCCGGTTTGTTCTGTTCATATTTTGTATTGTTTAATAGACTTTTGAGCTTGAGTACTGTGCTTTATCTTTTTATCTTTCATGTGAAAATTTTCTAACCGAAAAAAGTAAAATATAGTCAAATAGGGTACGCAGAGATTACTTTCCTTTATATTCTTTGATATTTGTCCAACATCAAAGCTTAAATATGACTCTCCTACAATACGAGGGTTGTTCGAAAAGTTCGTGGACGATGTCAATCTAATTTGTATTACTCACTAGAAATTTTAAATAAGTACAATATAATGTGTTAAAATATTTGTTTTGTCGATGTGTGAAGTTTCATTCCATTCGATTTAACAGAAATCAATTTACTTCAGTTTAAAATCAACATGTTGTACCCGCGGAGCACACTTAACGGCAATGTAACGTCAAAGCATAGCGTGAAGAATTTCTAAAAAAAAAACTATCCCTTTACATTTTACAGAGTATAATCCTATGCCCATACATTAAATCCTTTTTCTAAATATTTGAAATTTATTTTTTTAAGAATTGCTCTCGTTGTATAATTGCCTGTGTTAAGTTTTAATTTCTTTAATTACTTAACTCTGCTTTCACAGGATAAGCAACTCTGAAGCGCCCATGTCTTTTCTTGCCGTTCCAACTTTTCAAAGTTTTTGTTAAGATTTTTACAGTAAAACCGTTTCTTTACAGACTATCCTCATCTGATACTGTGTCTCTGTCACTCAAATACTGCCTTTACCATTTGTACACGCAAGCACAACTCATTTGTTACATATTTCTTGATTCATCCAACATTTTTTGCGTTTATTCAGGATTTTTCTTAGGTAAAACACAAAATTGCATCGTTATTTGCTGCTCAGTGACGTTCTCAAACGTAGTCGTTTTTATCGTTTTCAAAAAGGACTACCTATTTTCTCATGTTGATAGCTTTTCAACAAAACAAAAAATAAAGCCATATTTTTTTTAAATACGAATCGATGTAACAATTCTTATTTTGAATTTCTAGGTTGTTTTTCGTTTTTCCTCCATTTTACAGAGATTATGACTTCAGACATTATTTAGTGTTTTGTTTGTAACTTACCAAATTTTGACCTGCTCCGCGATCCGATTTTTGCATTTTTATAATTTAGATAAGTTTTGAATAAATCGTAATATTTTGAAAAACTTTAATACAAATCATTGGATTTATTGGTAAAATATTTCTACCAAATTTGGATAACATATGACGTCAAATAAAAAAGATATGACAGTTGTCCACGAACTTTTCGAACAACCCTCGTATTTCAAAATATTACGTTTTACAAGAAAGTGAATAATTCAAATGTAGCTGAGTCATGTTAAAAAAACTTTATTAACTGTTTAAGAAAAGAGAACAGCAATGAGATACTTAAAATTGAAGCATTAAAAAAATAGTATTGATTTTTAGAGGATTAAATCATTACTGATTCATTAAATGACACATGTTATAATCTGATCCACGTAGTTGGACGACTTAAATGTATGTTTTTTCATAGTATTCTACGTTTAAACAATTTTGCCATTGGGTGATTTTTTTTCAAATGTTTGTAGGACTTTGCCCTCTTCGACATTTCACTTTTTCATCCTTTATTGATTACATTATCTTCCTGCTCTACTTGACAGTGGAACTTAACAAAGCTGTAAGGACGGAAAAGTTGTGGTCGGTTCTCTCCAGATCTAGTCATTGGATCATTCTCTTTATATGTTTGGTCAACATATTCACCCTATTTACTATATGTTTCCTGCTCAGACGTCCTCTTTTTCATTGACATTAAAGTATTTGATTTAACTAAAGCAAAATCATCCATATCTACACAAGCCTTAGCAGGCATATATATATATATATTTTTTAATATATATATATATATATATATATATATTATATATATATATATATATATATATATATATATATATATATATATGCTTCCAAGCTAAGTTCCTGTACATTTTTGTCATCATAGATCTGTTCTTTTCAAGCTTTCCATCTTTTTCAGGTTCAGTGACACCTGTATTTTCAATCATTGTTGATTCTTTTACTTTGCTGTAGATATCATCTCCTCCCTCTTGTACTAAACATGCATTCGCTGAAATATCAAAGAGGGACTGTGTTATCTATTTACTTTTAAAAAATATTCATTGAAGTGTAATTAGAAATTTAAAAAAAGATACCTGAAAATGAAGACCTCATACCTGTAACCTCAATATTTGCTATTGTTTCGTTTTCTTTTTTTCTATAAATGTAAAGGTAACATAAAATAAAATAAAATTCAACTTAATTTTAGGGACAAAGCTAGCTTTTGAAATATTAGTAACTTTCAAAGGACTTACAATTGCCTCCTCAGGTTGTATACTGCCCCCAAAACGAAAAAGATAAGGACACCACATGTAATAAGTATTATCATTTGTAAACTACTGCTTGTATAAAGTTCCATACTGTTGTTCTGTGCTGTATTTGAAAATATGAAATATTGGGAAAACAAATCTTGAATTATCTTAAATTTCTCTATTTCAAACTGTTCCATATCTTAAAATTATAAATCCAATAATTTTCAAATCTAAATGATACTCTTTTCCATCTCTTTTTTCCTGCATTGTTAGCCTATTGCTTTTAAAGATTATTAGAACATATTTAAAACGATGATATACAATTTGTAACTTTTGAATATCGTAAAGTAGAATAGCAATGACGTTATTTCCTGTATTATGTCAGCTTCAAACTGGCCTTGAGGATACTTGTATGATTTTTATGCAAATCTATCTTAATAGATGTCTTAATAGCATACTACAGTCATGCATGCATAAGCATACTACAGTCATGCATGAATAGCAAAAAGTACCTTTGTTAAGCGGAAGACATTGAATCATATATAAAAATGCAAAACACTTACTAGAATATGAGGTATTAGGAGCAATACACCCTCTTTCTCTGTCACACGTCTGATTTCGTCTACAATTACACTGCTCACGGCATCCATGTCCGTAGTACCCGAACATACATGGATTGGAGCAATTCTTTCCAAAGGTACCTATACAAGCTATACGACAAATTACAAATATATATTTTATAAGGGCTTTTAATATGAACTGCACGTTGAGAAAAAAGTAAAAAAGATGAAAATGTACCTATGCACTCTCCTGAAATATTCCTATAATCTTGACAACAGGAAGGATTTCCTTTTCTGTAAAATTCAATAACTTTTGTTACTAAGCATTTTTAAAGAATAAAATTTTGAATAAATTATATAAACAATTTGAGAATTTTTCTTACTGCAAACAAAAACAAAATTTTTGAAAATGACATCAGAAAAGATACATCTTATTTTTTATCACCTTTTATTTATCATTATTTTCCTTCAAATACTGTAGACGTACTTTTATTCACGGGGTCATAATTCCGCGGAATCTAAATTTCTGTTTAATCCGCGGGTAGAAAATAACGCGGATTTCTTATACTGTCACTAAATGCCTTACATTTATATTAAGTTCGCTTGGACAAATTTCCGCGGAATATTTGTGACCGTGTACATAGCGTAAATTAATACCACGCGGAAAAAAGTACTTCTACAGTATAATAAATCTAATAAATCGTTTTAGTTTATCTTTAATTAAATAAATAATTGAGTGTATAGAATACTCGGGTCAGCATTTAATAATGATTATTTTGGTTCAAAATATTTAGTAAAATAATAAATAAAAAACTCACGAATCATAACAAACTGAAGAGTCTTAAAAAAAGAATTATTTGTGTTACAAAATATCATAACAAACCAGAATAAGAACCTATATCTATGGTTTTGTTAATTGAAATGAAGAACGGCATACAAATGCATTACTAAATTTAAAAACTATACGCATTTTATAACTAAGAGTTATATCTTTAAAAATTTGTTCCTTTACAAATCTATACGAAAAAAGACTAACATCTCTACTATTTTTCCTGGCGGGTAAAAAAAATCGATGTTCGACCGCTGAGTGATCATGAGATGTTGGACCGGTCGATGAGATGTTGGACCGCTTACGTATGAACAATTTCTACAACAAAGTAAATTATTGACAAGCAAGTTGACGAAACAAGAATATCAGCCGTCTCGGTTTAAGTCATCATTTCGTAAGTTCTATGGTCGATACAATGACCTTGTCAGAAAATACAATTTATCATTGAGTAAAATGCTGACTGACGTTTTTCATACCAATTGTTTGTCCATTATTTATACGCTGAATTGACGACGGATTTTTTCCGTTATTTCCTGATCATTACAAGGAGCACACGGCGGATGTGACCGGTCGGCAGGGGATGCTCACTCCTCTATGGCACCTGATTTCACCTCTGATGTTTCGGGGGTCCGTGTTCGCTCTGCTCTTTCTTTGTATTGTTTTATGGATTTTGAGATTGAATACTGTTCGTTATCTCTATATCCTTCGTACGTCAAAGAATTGGCGGAGCTTAATCTCATTTGGATTCATTCTCGTTAAACAATATAATGACGAACCTAAGGTTACATCACGCAAGACAGTACAAAGTACTTGTATGTCCAAAAGTGAAAATGACAGGTATAACAAAACATTTATTACCTATTTTCTCGTAGAAAATGCAGACGGTTTGATTCTTGGGTCCAACAAAACGCGTGTTGCCTTCGAACTCAGTCAATAATTTTATAATTTTTCCTGGGGGACATTTGAATTCTGCACTTTAAAATAAGCACAATAAGTAATCTTTGCATGACTGTTAAGCTACGAAAATATCACTATAACAAGAGGCCCAGGGGCCACATCGCTCACCTGAGCAAATCGGCTAGGAAAAGCACAAATCAGATCAGAACTGAAACGTTTACTGAGGGGGTTGGGGGGGGGGGGGGCAGGGGGCTTGAATTTTTATACTACTTAAGAATGCCTTCATATTTATACAGCATATGACTTTACTGTTCTTGATATAAAGATTTCTTAAACACATTTATTTCCTGTATATTAATTCGTAATAATATGAATTTTATTTCACGTTGATTTCATCCCTACCTCAATGGGTCATGATTTGAACAAATTTAAATCGTCAATACATGAGGATGCTTAGATGTCAATATGACTACACATAGCTTTTCTGTTCTTGGGATTTTTCCCCATATTTTTCTATGTAAAACTTTGATCAACCATTGTGGCCCCACCCTACCATTTGGGGTTATGATTTGAACAAATTTAATTCTACACTACCTGAGGATGCTTCCATATAAATATCACTAATCATGACTTAGCTATTCTTAAGAAGATTTTTTAAAAAGTATATATTTAAATGTAAAACTTGAATCCCCCATTGTGGCCAAACCCTATTCCTCGGGGTTATGATTTGAACAAACTAGAATCTACATTACCTGTGGATGATTCCATATAAATCTCACTAATCATGGCTTTTAAGTACTTGAAAAGAAGATTTAAAAGGTTTCCCTAGTATATATTTCTATGTAAAACTTTGATCAGCCATTTTGGCCCTACCCTACCCCCGGGGGTCATGATTTGAACAAACTTGGATCTACACTACCTGAGGATGATTTCAAATGAATTTTATCTTTCATGTCTCAAAGGTTTTTGAAAATTTATTTTAAAGATATCTCCTACATATTCCTATGTAAAACTTTCATTGGCCATTGTGGCCCCACCCTACCCCCGGGGGTCAAGATTTGAACAAACTTGAATATACACTACCTGAGGATACTTCCATATGATTTTCATCTTTTCTGGCCCAGTGGTTCTTGAGAAGAAGATTTTTTTTAAAAATTCCAGTAATTGTTCACCCATTCATATTATCTCCCCTTGGAAGAGGGTGTGGCTCTTCATTTGAACAAATTTGAGTCCCCTTCACCTAAGAATACTTTGTTTCAAGTTTGGTTGAAATTGGCCAAGTGGTTCTCGAGGAGATGAAAATGTGAAAAGTTAACGACGACGACAACGACAGGCAGCGGACAAATTTTGATCAGAAAAATGAATCCTTAAGTTGTTCGGTATTCTAAAAAAAAACAGTGACGGAAAGTTGTGTCTTAAAAGGGTAACACTCATCTTTCGAGAGTTAATATCCGCCGTATCTTTACCCTGATAATGCCTAGGTCACATTTCCCGGCCGATAGCCGTAGACCGCTGGTAATCGGTAGTAATCCGTGGTGTTAACGATGCCCTTACATCGGTCCACATCGGCCTTGTAGTCCTTACAGAATCAGTCACATTATCCAGCGATGGGTATTCGATGGGCAACCAGTGCCTTTTATGATAAAAATGGCGTGGTTGCCGGCCGGACTTACAAAGGCCCAGCGATGCATTGCTAAACATAAAACGATGTTCCAGGATAATCGGTCGATGTATATTACATCGCTCATACATTGATGAACATCACTTGAACATCGGTCGACTAGGGGCCAATGTTTGGTCGAATATCGACCGATGATCGGTCGTTATCTGTTGAACACCACTAAACTCCCCGATGACCTCAGATTCAACGGATATTGGACGATGCTCGTCCATACATCGGCCGATCCTTGAAAGATGTGTTAATGATGGGTTGCCGATGAGGAGCGATGTGAGGCATCGTTGGAGGCATCGCTGAACTACGAATTATTTCCTAGCGATGACCCCACCGATTCGCAAAAAAGCCTCAGTCACCGTCCGATCATTAGTGGTGCCCGGCCGGCAACCACGCCATCTTCATCAAAAAACGTTTCGGTTTCTCATCGTATACCCCATCGCTGGATAATGCGACTTATACTTAAACGGAATCATGCATTAAATGAAAAAAATTTCCTCGCTATAGAATATGAGGTGTTTGCAATACACCTTCTTTCTCTTTCAAATATTTGATTTTGACTACAATTACAACGCTCACGACATCCATGTCTGTAGTACCCGTACATACATGAATTGGAGCAATTCTGTCCAAAATAACCGAAACAAGCTGTGACATAATTTTTTTTTTAGAATTTATAAAAAAAAATCTTGAAATATGAACTGAGCAACGCTAAAAAGTAAGAAGGTGAAAATTTACCCTGAAATATTCTTATAGTCTTGAAAACAGGAATGATTTCCTTTTCTGTAAAATTAATCAATATTTCTTACTAGGATATCTTATGTAAAGAAGAAAGTCCGAAAACTATCCATTCTGTGGGAAAAAAAAGTTTTCGAGACCCGAAGGGCCGAGAATAGTTTTTCTCTCACAGAATGGGCTGTTTTAGGACTTCATCCTACTTAAAACATTTTCTCTATTGTTTACTTAATAAACTGTTCCAGGTGATGGTTGTGTATATGCTATGATTAAGAACATACTTGATTGTCCAGAGAGTGAGGGCTGAAAACAAAAGGGATAGTGGACAGTGCCAGGTAAATTAAGATTCAAATAATAGCTCATTTGATTTCTGACTACTTCCAATGTAAAGATTCATGAGTGAAGATGTCCTCATCAGATAGAGAAAATAATGCATATTTCTCCAAAATACAGCCAGAAAGTGGTAAACACTTTAAAGTGGGTAGGCACACACAGAAACCTACAGGTATGTCGCTTCTGAAGTTGGTTTCCAAGTTTTGACAAAAGATTTCGCATCTTTTGTGAACAATCAGAATTTACTTGACACTTTACGAAACATTCTTTGATAACAAAACACCTTGTTTGAAGCTGAGATTGAGGAATAGCTTATAACAGAGAAAAACGGGCGATAAATTTATTAAAGTTTGATCCTACAATTGAATTGAACAAACAAAGAACAGCAGCAGAGAGTAAATAAATAATTTATGGAAATATGGGGGATTCAAATGATGTCAAGTGTGTGAGAAAAATGAAAAAAAAAAAATTATCCCTGTCCTAGAAATGATTCCGCCTGCTGTGCATCTAGTGTGATTATCATTTCATCAGTAAATATACCTTTTTCTTTTGAAATAAAAATTGCAGTTGGATATATTGTTTTAAAACATTTATGGAATGGATCAACCCCGTTCAGCAGTAATGTACAAATGTTGTGAAGAGGATGAGACGTTTGTTTTTTATTAATAAAGAAACTTCAGGATTTAGACGTTGTAAAATTATTATGCATCAGAATATAACATATGTGTCTTTTTTCAATCAGTTTGGATTTGTCATTTTCTTAAGATGTTATGCTGTTTAACATTTCATATACAAATGTTTGATATTTATGCATAATTGTGTATTAAATAAAAAAAATATTTGCCTGTTTTCATTACTAGTGATGTTCAGAAAATATTTAGCATTTGATGTATTGTTTTCAACATTTTAAACCTGTACATTAAGATACCTGTTATTGTACAATAAGTTGACAAAAAGCTGCAGCTGTCAATTACCTGGTAAGTTAAAAATTGACTGATTGGCAACTATATGTACGGTTTCAGGTGACTTAATGTACAAGTTTTAAATATCCAATCTATTATCATAATGCTATATAATGTATTAAAAACACAAAGGATTACAAAGCAAAATGTTTTAAATAAACAATATGTAAATCCATTGAATTTTTATGGATTTTTTCGTATTTTGAGAACTTTCGACTTTGTATCCGACCTTTTGAAAATAAAAGTAGAAAGGATATATCTTATTTTCTTTATAAAGTAAAATTTTTCCTCCAAATATTTCTTAAAAATTCAAGTTTATTTTCCTTAGAAAAATTAATAAACAAGTATATGGAATACTCAAGTCATTTCTCATTATATTTATTTTTGTTAAATTTATGCAATAAAAGAAAAACTCACGTATAATCACAAATTGGAGAATCTTCAGAAAAACTGTATGACTTATCAGTGGTACATAATATCAAAACGAACCAGAATAAGAACCTACATTCCATTTGGCTTTGTTAATTGTTAAGAAGTAAAGCATAAAACTGTATGATCATATTGAAAAAAAAACTACACACAATTTAAAATAGAAAATATTTCCTTGTGGACAGATGATTATCTTGAACTTTAAACTTTAAAAATACGTGATTCTTGAATGACTGTCTAGCTACAAAATTATCACGATAAAAAAATGTTTTCCTTTTTGCCATTCAGTGTTCGTAAAAAAAAGAGTTGGGATCTTGTGCCCCAAAAGAGTCAGAATACCTTGTCGACATTGAATCCCAGCCGTGTGCTCCTAGATTTGATTGTAAATAAAATGAAATTCGTTGCATAAAAATTTCAAGACTTTTTTTAAAAATATAAGGAATGCTCACTCCTCGATAGCACCTGACACCACCTCTGATGATTTGGAGGTCCGTGTTTGGTCCGGCTCCTATTTCGTTTTGTTTTATGGAGGTTTGAGCTTGCATACTTTCGTTATCTCCATGTTTTATTGCAATTTGTGTAATACTATTTTCTAATAAAAGAAATCAATACCCATGGTATATTATAAACATTGTAATTTTTTTATTCTTTGAATCTATTTTCAATTCACAACATATTTGAAGTCTGAAATGTTACAAGAAGTTTTATCGCTGGAACCAAGGTCTAAAATGAACAATAGAACTTTGAAATGTGGAATTTTAAATTTCTGTTTAAGTTGCTTGTCTATTCTATAATACCAAAAAGAGCATGGTCAATAACTCCAATATTTTATGCAAAGTTAAAACGGTGACCGCGATTGTTTTATCTTTAAAAAGTTATTAAAAATTGAATGCAAATTTGAAGTGCATCCTTATGGAAACTTGTGCTAATCCTTAATTGTACTGAATTACAAATCCTACAATTATATAACGATTTCCTTAGCTTTTTACATTGCATAATGTACGTTCTTTAATTGAATTTCATAATTAAATCAATGATGTATTAAATATTGAACGTAATTGAGTTCAAAGTACAACCTCTTTCCGAATATACTAAAGATTATAGATTATGGATATCGTTAAAACGTTTTTTTTTATCAAAACTATGAATTCCTCGACTTTGAGACCTGCAGGCATGTTTACGAAACTTTCCTAAGATTGTTCATAACAAATTTTCTAAGATGTATCTTAAGAAAATCTTAGGATCATCGTAAGATTATCTTAAGGTGTTTTTCAAAGCAATCTTATGACTATCCTAAGCTAAGACGTCTTAAATCATTTTGACATAGAAATACTCCAAGCTTTTAACCATTGTCGGGGCTCAGAGAGTTGTTATGTTTTGCTATATGTAATGCTACACGTTATGTCATCATAATGAAAATATCTAAAGAGTGAAAATTAAAAAAAAGAAGAATTTGAGGGGTTTTTTTTATTTTGAAATTTATAGATATAAATTGTATATTTTTAATTATTAATCATCTAAAATCAAAGATATATTGTAATATTGGTTACATCTAAAATCAAATAGAGTGCTATTGATCATTCAAAATTGTTGAACGATGAAAAGTGCGCCAATTTACATGAGTGAAACGGGATGCAGCGGAAAATCGGAAGGAAGTAGGCAAAACTGGAGGAGCCCCCTCCCTCAAAGACTACATCATTCGCAAGAAAAATTGTGAGAATAATTGGTTATACTCCAATCTCTGCCATAGAGGGCAGTACATGTATCGACATCTGTGAGGTCACCTGGAAAAACCCATTTAAACTCTCTCTCTCTCTCTCTCTCTCTCTCTCTCTCTCTCTCTCTCTCGATTTTTCTAAGTTTAGACGTCTTAAAAGAGAGAAAATACTCTCTCTCTCTCTCTCTCTTTCTCTCTCTCTCTCTCTCATAGGTTAATATTGATTGATTGTATATTATTTAACGTCCCTCTCGAGAATCTCGAAATCACTCATATGGAGACACCACCACTTGCCGATGGAGAGCTACAAATTTTGTCCTATTCTTGACACTTAGGGCCATTGAGCAGTGAGGGATCTTTTAAGTGTCACCATCAACTGCGACACGGGCATTGGTTCTACGGTCTCATTGTCTCCACGTTCCATAGTGGGATTCGAACACGACTGAGACGTAAGGATCAACTCCTTACTCCGCGACTCTCTCAGGTTAAGTGAGATTAAATTTTATTCTGTTAACAGGTTACATATTCTTACTATGTATGTTGGCATCTGCGTGAGGCACTGAATGTCATAAGAATTCTAACCATGAGTATTCTTGGAAAGTAGATGCATAAAGACACGTAATTCAACATGGGGGAAGGGAGGTCCAAATACTATCCCGATTTAGTACGTCTCGGGCGTGCGGGCGGACGGGAATTTCGTACACTGTATTTACACTGTACCATTGAAAACGTTCATTGAAAGATCGCCCCTTTCACCCTTTTTGTGTTGTATAGTAAAATAAGGGTTATGGAATAGTGTATGAGTAAATTTGGCAATTAAATTTGGAACCGAGCCCCCCCCCCCCCCCCCCCCCTCCCCAGCACGAAATAAGATTTTCGCACAGACACCTGATATTACTAATTTTTCTTTTAATAAAAAATATATCCCTACCTAAAAATAAATTCTTATTAGGTAGGGGTCATATTTTTTTTTATTTAAAGAAAAATAAAGTAACGCCAGGTCCCTGTGGATTTTCGAGCTACAAAATTTTCAGGGTTCTTTTTCGCTTGTCCATTTTTTTTTAAAATGTACGTTATCTAGATTCTTTTTCTATGTAGTTGAATTCTTTTTCTACCCCCCCCCCCTTTTAAACTCGATGCTACGTCCGTGTCAGATGTGTATATATAACTTACATGTATAACTGTGTATTAATTCAACATATGTAGAAACCATCTGATATATACACAATACAAAAAAATCCATGATTTTTTTAGATAGCGTTGAGGCTTCAAGAAAACACAAAATAAATACATGTACCTCTTTTAAATGAAATAGTGCGAATATCATTAATCAGTCAAACTGTATTACATTTGTTTCGATAAACACATCAACAAAAATTAATTGTCATATCAAACATTTTATTTAACGAAATATATATATTACAGTGGTATATAATTTTTCCAGCTGTCGTTAACGGTCCTGCTGACATACTAGTAATCAGTCTTTCGAATTCTTCCTACATCTTTAAATACTCATTCAGGTCTCATACGACGATTTTGTCGAGCCAGCAACATGGACGCAGCTATTTCTACTTACGATAGACTTAAGATATGTCCAAAGCTGTCGTAACTTTATGATAAATCTTAGGAACTTTCATAAATTACGATACTTTCGAAAACCCCACTTAGTCTTAAGAAATGTCGTAAGTATATCTTAAGACGTTTCTTAGTCCTAAGATAGCCTCGTAAACATGCCTGCTGAACTTTAATTGTGTTCATAAAACATAACAGGTGTAAAACATTTGACTTAGGTCATTTTCCACAGGCCAGAGACAAAAAATAAGCTAAATTGCGCTTTGATTAAAGAGTTATATACAACCATTCCCGACTTTAAATTTAAGTCCAGGTTTGTTTTTATATAATTGACAGCTGGTTTTTCAATAAAAATGGAACTCGTAAATTTACTTACCTTTTCATTGGTCATTTACAAATCTATTTTGTTAAAAACATTCTAATTATACACACAAGTACTTTGAAGTTGACATAAAAAAGATGGTTGAGTTTCTAATTGAAAATATCTTTGTGGTTTTTGGAGAACGGGTCTTCTACCAATTGGATTTTCCATGCGTACCAATTGCGCTCCGTTATTAGCAGACCTATTTTTGTATTCATATGAAGCAGAATTGATGCAAAATCTTATGCATGAAAAGAAGAAAACACTAACTGTGGCCTTCAACTCGAATTTCAGTTATATTAATGACGTATTGTCAATTAACAATGGTAATTTCCATTCCTACATTGATACGAATTATTCAGGAGATCTTGAGATTAAAAATGACAGAGTTTGACACATCTGTTTTATACTTAGATATTTTTACTTGAAAAAGACGTCAATGGTAACCTAACAACTAAGCTGTATGATAAACGTGACGACTTTATCTTTTCTATCCTCAAATTCCCTTACATATGCAGCAATATACATTCATCACCTGCATACGGAGTGTATATATCTCAGTTAAATTCGATACGAAATTTTTTACGCTAGAAAAAACACACTTGCTGAGTCCCCCAACTCGACATTTAGATATATTGACAACGTATTGTTAATTAATAGTGGTAATTTCCTTTCTAATGTCAATACAATATATCCCGGAGAGCTTGAGATAAAAGATACCACAAAATCAGACACATTTCTTTCATATTTGGATATTTAATTTGAAAAAGACGTTAATGTTTGAAGTTTCGGAGGTTTGTGTTTGCTCTGCTCCTATTTTGCCTTGTACAGGTCATCGAGTGGGCCAGGTCGAGGGTCCTTATTTCACCATGTTGAACTCACAAGTGGTAATTAATTGTTTTATTATACCGATATATATTTAAAAGTATGAATCTCTAACCGTTATCAATTATATATAATTATATAGAACATGTATATACAATTTGTTTGTATGTGCTGTATGAAAACATGAAAAGAACAACCTCATGTTTGTGTTTTATACACATAATCGTTGTAAGTGGCTAAACTAGACACTATAAATGAAAAACATTTTAACATAAACTTCTTTTTGTCTTGAAGGAACTTGAAGTACATGGAATCTGGATCGGTGTAAATTACATTTTTCCATGACGAATTGTAGTGAGAATTAATAGCCTGTTTTAAAAATATTTTTTGGACGGAAAACTTGTTTTGCTTATGTATGTATCAAGAAATTTTTCGAAGGAGTATTCCTGGAAAATATGGTTAAGATCTTTGACAAAACCGAATTTTAATGTCTGCCATGGTTAAGATACTCGAACATTCGTAAAGTAAAGACTCGGAAGGAAATAAAATGTCCAGGCAGCAGAGCTTTCCAAAGAAATATAGTTTTCTTTTATCACTTTCAGCTTGATTTGGTTGTAATCCGAGCACACTTTCGCAAACAGACGTTCTTGTTGATTTGTGGAAATTCTGTATGTCTCTGACAATAAAGTGTTGAAATCTATTCAGAATGTTCCAATCTTTTGTTTTTAAAGTTGTTCCATAACTCACAGCCAATAATACTGAAGGTAATACGACTTTCCTATAAATACTAACTAACATCCTGGGATGAGACTTCGTAGGCATATTTGCTTTTATTCCAAAGTAGGATTTCCTTCCTTTTCCACAAGAGCGGATAGTGT
The DNA here is from genome assembly GCF_032062105.1 of Saccostrea cuccullata. Lineage (NCBI taxonomy): Eukaryota > Metazoa > Mollusca > Bivalvia > Ostreida > Ostreidae > Saccostrea > Saccostrea cuccullata. Next base: position 81,555 of record NW_026938721.1, read on the forward strand.
TCGCTAAAGCTCGAAGGTTTGATGTCTGCTTTACGCCAAGATGGATGTAATTTGTCGAAATTGGTATGGCCTTGTCGCCAACATACCATGCGTAGTTGCTATATACTTTTTTATTATTGTCTCTAAATATTACAACATTTGATTTTTCAGCACTAAAATTAAAACACCATTTACATGAGTACTCATAGGCAACATTAAGAAACATTTGGAGACCTTCTGGGGTCACACTCAACAAGGCTATGTCATCTGCATCTGTATATAATGTCGATTACTAAATTATTTCATTCATATGAGACGTCATCGTTTGTAAGTGAAAACTTTAAAATGAATTGACCTTACCTCGGCATTCGGGCATTTGAACATTTGAAAAGTGATTCCTCATACACAGTTCCAAATTTTTTTTCCACGAGGGGAGGGGGGGGGATGAGTCGTCATATTCACGAAAAAAAGCCAACGTGTAAATTTTTTTGACAGGCAAAAAAATCTCCTTTGACTAACGTTTCCCAGCTTTAAATGTTCCATGTTCTATAGGCGATTTGGGATGGGTAGGTTGGGTCAAAGGTAACTAAATTTTGTTTGTTTAATATATACATTTTATAGCTCAGAAATTCCAGTACGGTCCTGACCCCCTTACCCCTCCGTGCATGGTTCTATATCGGGTCAACGCCTACCTTTACATAGTTTTAAGACTAGCATTATTTTAGTCAAAATGTCGAACGCTAGGCGATAGAGCAGTTGCCACACTTATGTTTGTCGTGTTTGTGGCTGAACCCTCGACCTTCCCAATTAAATTGAAAACCACGCAATTGAGTCAGCAATTAGCATTATTATTTGTCGCACGGAATTATACACCACTGGTGAACAATCGATGACTTAAGACTTCTATGCACGTAGATTTTCAAACGTTCTCTTCCTAAATGGTATTTACATTCATCTTTAAAAATAATATTATAATTTTAAGGATATTCAGAACTAGTGTTGTCAAGTGACATAATTGTTATTTGTATAACAATTTGAAATGGTACATCTGTATTTGTTTTAACTAAAGTGATGCAAAACGCTATACACATACATATTTGTGTTTTTGTGCATTGAAATTGTTTGTAGTTCTTATTATGTGTTCTACGTTTCCATGACAAGGTCTCGTCCGTGTTATAGTAGGTTGAATTTTGTAGATTTGCAATGTTTTTTATAAGGATAATAACATTGAATGAAAAAATAAAAAGCTTGAAACTTTCATGATACATGTGAGGTTCTAATTTTAGTGCAATGTTCAACTAATTTGAATGCGTTTTTATGTAATGATTCTAAACTCTTTAAAATTTATTGTTCATCAAAAATATGTAAGTTTCATTCATGCAGCCAATCCGACGATCACATTTCTCCTCTTCAGAACAGTTGGATTTGTGACGACATCCAAAGCAATAAAATCCAGCTGTACAATGCTTTCTACAATTTTCTCTCCAGGATCCAATGGAAGCTTAAAGATTTGATTTTCAGTGAGGTTTTGATACTTATTAAAAGATATTGTATTTTAAAGTCGAAAAATGAAAAACATTTATTTAGAAAAAAAGACATACGCTCACAAAATCCTGTTAAGTTTAAAAAGAACTCACAACATTACCTCTGTTTTGCTATGAACGTAAACAAAGAAATTATGAGAAATTATCACCATATATTGTCTTGAAGTATCCCAGTTAACATGGAATTTAAGGTTCCACAGAGTCTCCACCTCTGATGTGTTGGAGGTCCGTGATTTCTCTGCTCTTGTTTTATATTGTTTCATGTACTTTTGAGCTTGAATACTGGATGTTATTTCCTAATGTTTCATTAAAATGAAATATATGGAGATTTT